>NC_040011.1:27649032-27802757 GCF_000972845.2 Larimichthys crocea
CATCACTTTAATGTTACAGCTGGTAAAGGAGGGGGTTTATTTTAATTACTAATAATAATCTATCTGTTTATTATAATCTGTTTATTTTAATAACAGTGGAAGTATAAGGCAGCAGGAAGAGAAGTTAATAGCAAAGTTGTAATTAAAACGTAACTTCAGGAATATTTAGACATAATTTACCACTTAAATCATTTCAAATCATTTTCGCCTCCAACATCTCAAACCTTCAAACCTCTCTGACGACATTTCCGCAGTGTATAGGTGTAATCTTCCCCGCCTACGAGCGACTTTTACTTCTCAGCCATACCTGAATTGAAGTCTTCGGATCCTCCCACTCTATTTAAGCCACACACTCCCCTCCCAATCTATCTCGCACCCATTCATGTTGGAGCGCATTGTCATTCAGTCCACGGACTCAGAGAGCGTGAAAAGGGGGCGAGAGGAGCAAAGAGGAGGCAAACTGAGCGGGTCTCACCAAGAAGTCTGCTTCGGAGTGAGTACATGTGCAGAATTTAACGCTCAGGGTGATTTAGACTGAAGACATGAGTCAGTTTGGGTTTGTTAGATTCTGCAAATAAACTACAATACGATAGATAGATAGATAGATAGATAGATAGATAGATAGATAGATTTTAATATTTAATATTTTAACAAACGATAAGCACTTGGTTATAGTGTAGTGATCATAGTGATGCTAGATTAGATTAAGATTAAACTCTTGTAAACAACATTATATATTCTTTGGTTTAAAACTGACATGTTGAAGCTAAATGGTCTCGTATCACACTAAATTTAATTCATTGTTTTATTAAACCCTTGATGCACATTATTTGATTCAAAACCTTTCAAGTTTTTGTTTACATGGCCAAGATTATTGTTTTAATGTGGTGCTGACATGCAACTCTTTGTCACTGGAATATAATAAACACAGCAAAGCAAAGCAAGCAGCATGAAAGGAAACAAAACATCCTGCAAGGGAAGCACAGAAAAACAGGTAGATATCAGGTAGCACCTAAAAAATGTTGCACATTGTTTCTGTTGTGTCAGAAGAAGAGAAAAAAATATACAGCACATAAAAATAGCTACACAAGACAAGACATGTGGGTTTCAAATGATATAGATGGCTGAGATAGTATAATATTTGGGGGGCCTTTAAATCAAAATTTCTGTTAGTCAAGAAAAAAAGAATCTTTGACACCATCCAGGTTGAGAGCCTACGGAGTTGATCTTGTGACATGTTTTGTTAAGATTTTCATGATAAAGAAAGAAGGAAGGGAAAAAGCTTGATCACAAAAAAAACTATTTGTGCTTTTAGGGGAACTTCTTGGCACGTCAAGCTACTTTGACTGCGTGAAGGTATGCGTCAGTGAGAGTGAAAAAGGTGTTTTAGTTTCAGTGATGTTATCGCCTCCGATTGTTTGGCCCTGCATAAACATCAATCATCATCATTGCATTTTTATTTTACCTCTCATTAGTTTTTATTACAGTAGTACACCCACTACATTTTTGTGTCTAATTACATCAGCACATGGCATAAGAAATTGGCAAGGTATGTCTGTCTGTTATCATTTTTTTTAAAGCGTGTATTATGTGTTTATCTTTGAGGTTGGAAAATGGGAGTGACAATTTAATTATGATTAAATACATGAGTTTACATGAAGTCATACTTTCTAGTTATATGACACATAAAGGACACGGTTCTAAAAATGTTTTACTTTTCTTCTAAGTGTCACTTCCTTGTCACTGGATGACAGTTTGGTTACTCACCCATCTTACGGTTATTACTCAATATTGATCTCAGGTTTAAAACTTCCTTGTAAATTTTCACCCGGGTCTGTGAAACAAGGTGTCTTGTGTTTCATGTCAGTGACATTCAAACCTGTCGACCTGTCCAAACATGCTCTTATTAGATCTTTAAAAAGAAACGTGTTTCTTGATTGTTTGTGTGTCATTTTACTCTACACTATAGAATAATGAGTAGTAGCATAGTAATCGTTTTGTTTCCTAAATTGTGCCCTAACTTTGTATGTACTTATTAACCTGAAGGCGACTTTGACTATGGGAAACAAAATGAGCAATGCGGGAAAAAACATCAGAGAACATCTGGCAGCATTCCAGGTCAAATCAAGTTTGACAAGAAACTGCCTTAAAGAAGCTTCTCACAACAGAAATTATTATTGCTCAATGTACCTCCTTAGTGGGCGACAAATAAATGTTCTAATGTGGTTGTGTGTTTTATTTATTTTCTTTGGAAACTGGACTGAAACCTGGCACAACTGTATATAATGTGCCACGACATGTTCACTAAAATTTCGCTGTCACCCGTTCCCAGGCTAATGCATATCACTATGAAACAACAGACCAAACCCCTATGAACTCCAGCCATCGTCAATGTGCTTCACTCAGTGCAAACGGTTTAGTCTTCACTTGCACTCTCTCTGTACTGGGATGTGCCTGTCACTGTGGCTGTTTGTGCTTGCAAAGGCTCATTTGTATGACTTCACTCTCAGGACGGTCTGTGCACTACTCTCAATACCCCATGGTGTCAGCCATTGTGCTGCCAGTGGCTGTACCCCCTTTGCACACAGGCTCTATTGAGGGGGTTACTGAGCAGGGATTGCCTTAATACTCAAAGAAACTCTTTTTTTCCCCCTCCCTCCAACTCCATAGGTTTAGAGAGGTAAATGGGTTCAGGCCTCTTGTTGGTATCCGGAGAAAGCGTTATCTTGGCTCCCCTACACCCGTCCTCTGGCTGCGTGTATCAGGTGTCCAGGACTTGAACTTCCTACAGTGGATGAAGAGGAGAAGTGATGTCTCAAGACGAGAGCTGCTGCAGAGTTTACAGCAGGGGCTTATACAGCTGCCGCTGGAGGCGCTCGAGTAATAACAGAAATGTGAGTATTGTTAGCCACTTTAGTGTGAAATGTTACAAATATAACTATATTTGATATAGTCCATTAGGGAATCTTAGATGTTCTAATGTTGTTTATTAAATAATTTGTTACAAATGACTTAAAGAATTTCAGTTTCATGTTCCTTGCATTTTCACTCAGCGTTCCCCTTACAAAACCCTAATCAGGGATAAACATTCCACAAATTCATGAAAAATAAAAAATTGTGTTGATGAATAACTTACTGAATATGCACTCGTGTGCCAAGTACAGTGAGTAAACTCACTTTAAACTCACAGGTCCTAACAGGCTTATCTGGTACAGAATTATAAGCGGGAAAAGGGAAGATGGTGGCACTCAATAATTTTTTTGGCTAGAGGTGTACAGCATGAATCGCCTGTTTGTTGTTACGACATAGTGCAGTGCGCAAAAACTGTTGGAATTGTTCCAGTGTCGTCTCAGATCAAATCCTCTTTGGAATCCATAAACACACACTTTCACTCAAACAGACACGGCATACAAAAGATCTGGATTATTATCTTAATCCAAAAGACATAAAAGCTTTTAAGCATCAGGAACTCAAAGTAATTAATACTTCACCTGTTCTTCTTATCAAAGCGTGCAGCCTGCTGTTGGTTCTCAGTTGTCACTCTGGTGTCCCTGCTTTCCCTGTGCTGGATGTACATTTGTCTGGTTACTTTTAATGACCAAGACGATGTTAACTGGTGAGTAAACACATGCACACACACACAGCCCACATTGAATCTAGCACAATAGCCCAGAATCCGTTCTTTTCTTTCTTTTTCTGTGACCTTTATCCTGCTAACCCCGTGCTCTGTCCTCTATTGTTCTATTATCAGGGAAGGCTTCAAAATACTGAAACGGTGGGTGAACTGGTTCATGCTGCTGATCATCATTTCCGCTGTGTTAACCAGCTACTGCGTTCTGCTGCTGGTGAGACTACTGTTGATACTGTGATGTTGTATATTTTAACTAGACTGAATGTTTAGAGGTGTAGCTAACCAACTGGCCATTAACCATTGTTCACCCTTGTAGCATTAAACCAAATATTAAAAAATGATTTATCATGAACACCATTCATTACAGGTGTTTGCACTGTTCCAAGTTGCCTTACAAGAACCGCTCAACTTACACTGGCTTCACAAGGTATCTCCAACTGTCTAACTACTTTTCCATCAGTTCAGGTTATTCAAGTTGCTTAGTCTCATATTTCTTGTTCTCTTCACAGATCTTTTTATTTTTCGGTGTGACATTCATCGCATTTGGGCTCACTGGAATTAGTCTCAAGTGGAAGCAAGAATGGCCGACTGTTCCTCTCTCACTCCTGGTACAGTTGGGGTCTCTTTGTGAGGATCTGTTGTTGTAATTTTTAACATGGCTCTTATTTGTCTGTGTGTACATTATTGTGTGTATTTGATGCATGTTGTCATCCTTGCAGGCCATAGGTCCTTTCTTGCAGTTTGGTGCTGTTGGGGCGTTGACCCTGCTGAGCCCCTTTGTCTTCCGGGCGTTGGACACAGCCAAAAAACAATGTATGTATGAGAAGTCATTTAGGAACACACACTGGCATGAGTCACAAGCAAATTCAATGCTGTGTACAGACACAACATTTTTCCAGACATACAGTAAGTAATATCATCACTGAGGCAGTGTTGGAAATGAGATTCGTTTGACCAGTTTAAGATAAAAAAGAACTGTCTTAATGCCAGACTAGAAATTAAAATACTGTAGGTGGAAGAAAAGAGTGAATAGAGATATAATAAATAAATGATAAAAAACACTAATAATGATATAACTTATGTTATTCTGTTATGTTGTTTCAAGGTACCCTTTGAAATGATGCAAGGATTAAAAACACACTTTTGACATTCACTCCAGTACACATCATACTCACTTACACCTACTTACTCACACTTCTAAAGGCACTTATGTACAGGTCACAAGCAATTACAGCACTGTGTACAGACACAACATTTTTACAGACATAAATATCATCACTGAGTCAGTGTTGGAACTGAGATTCATTTGTCTCTGACCAGGAAACAGTTTCTACAAAAACTGCAAACTACAAATTGTAAATATTTTACCAAGTGGCTGTTCCTGTTTTGTGTTCTGTACTTTCCATGCTGCATAAAACGGTCAGTTTTACCTGAAAGCACCCAAGTGTTTGCTCATGGTGGGAACTGTTAGATCTGTAAACAATATTATAAAGAGTTCAGTCTAGACCTGCTCTATACACAAAGTGTCCTGACATAACTTCTGTTGTGATGCGTTGAATGTCTAGAAATAGATGGATGGATGGATGGATGGATGGATGGATGGATGGATGGATGGATGGACGGACAGATGGATGGATGGGGGGACGGTTAAATTCAAAACACACTATTGACATTTACTCCTACAGTACACATAAGACTCACACATCAAAAGGGACTTGTGCTCTGCAGACTCGCCTCACTGTGTAAATAGATATTGTTTGACTTTTATTCTCCCCAGGCTCAAAGTTCCTGATCACTGTGGTATTTATAGCAGTGTCTGCATTCATCTTTCTGTGCCCCCCGTTCATCAAGTCTCCATGTCTGATAGAGAAGTACGCTTTACCCCCAAAACCAAAGCTGATCGGCCACCGAGGTGCACCAACGGTGAGCATCCTGTTTTACGCGTCAACACCCTTAAGATACACAGGCTGCACCTCTCAGAGTGTGTCCATTAGTACACCTTTGTAAAGACTTTACAATTAGGACCTTGTAATACATGTAGTCAAAGGAAATAGATTAGATAGTATCAAATGTGTCATTTTTGCGCAGTTTTTTAACAGGTTAAACAAGATATAATCTGTTTATTGATGATCTTAAGAGGTGCTGGAGGGCAATTTTCTCTTACCTTTAGACAGAACTAGACTAATTGTTCCTCCTGCTTACAGTCTATATGCTATATGCTCATCTAACCCCTGTCAAGAAAATGTGCATTCAACAAAATGTTCAACTATTCCTTTAATTTATAAGATACTCAAGATGACCATTTCCCAAAAATTACTTATACTATCCATGCAAATATTATTATATCCTGTCATGAGCAACACAAAACATTATATTCAGTTTTCATCATTATTTTCTCAGTTTCTGATTATGTGTTCTAATAATTCTCCAATTGGCTCAGGTGTGAACCAATGTCCAGTCATGTGAGGCCCCATATGTCACACTGCTCTGTCCTTGTTAGTTTGCTTTGCACCTGGGTTGCCATTCAGCTCAATTTAACACAGTGTACAGGGTGTTGTGTGTGTTCACACAGCTTAAGGGTAGTTTCTGAAAATTAAGCACATGAGTGTGTCTCACCCATCTGTCCTCAATGTGTTCAGCTGGCCCCAGAGAACACCATGATGTCGTTCAACAGAAGCATCGCGTGCGGCGTGACGGTCTTTGAGACAGACGTGCAGCTCAGGTAGAGTGGAAATGGGTTTATGTTTAAAAGGGTATTTTAGTGACTGGTGCTATAACAGCAAAGAATGTGTAATGCTTTATGTAGTGGTAGTAACTGACGATTGAGTAAGTCTCACCCGTATCAGTTATTGTCAGTTATTGAGCGAAAATGTTGTTATTCAGATTCTGACTGAGAAAACCTAATTGAAAATGAACACTGTACAAAAATTCTCTCATTTCATTTTACATTTTACATTTTATTTTTGTTTAGTATGCGTTCACTATGAACTTGACTGTTACCGAATTAAATTACTTTCAGGCCGTGGGTGAAGCAACGTAATGGGGGAAAGCTTCCTCTGTGTATCTTGGTAACTTTAATGACTGATTCAGCAGTAGCACAACTGAACACCTCACTTACTGTGATTCACCTCATTGTCTTAACGTCCTATCACTCTGCCAATATTATCCATCACTTACAGGCAAAGGTACCATATTATGCAGTTACTGTTCTAAATTTAAAGTAGTTACCAATATGTTTATGAAAATGAGGTATTCAAGAAAATAAATGAATGAACAAATATTTATCTCATCAATATGTCAATGATAAATATGTACTTAAAAGCCTGAGGTTAAAGTCCTAAGTGAAAAGTCGAAATGTACAGACACCGTGGGTCCTCTTTCATAAAGTTTGCCATCTTGAACCAGCATGTTTTACAGTAGCCCAGAACTGGCAAACTAAAGACTGACTACTAATCCTACACACTGCTTCTTTAATACCATTATGTCATCCATTTTGTCCTGGCCACACAGAGGCTAATTTTTACTGTTTTTCTAACCTAGTAAAGACAGAGTTCCCTTCTTGATGCATGACCATGAATCTGAGTTCTTGCGGAGAACTACTGACGTTAAAGAGAAGTTCCCTGGCAAATACTTCAACCACAGCTCGAACCTTACCTGGGCGGAATTACAGAGACTGAATGCAGGTGAATGGTTCCTAAAGGTGAGGCTTGTGCTATGATACAAGCTCATAAAAGTTTATACTGTATGTTATCATGCAACATGATACAGTCACACAATGTATTTTCTGACTCTCCAGACAGACCCTTTCCGTTCAGTGTCCGAACTCTCAAAAGAGGAGATGGAAACAGCCAGGAATCAGTCTATACCATCCTTACGTCAGCTCCTCAACCTTGCTAAGCAGCACAACATCTCAGTGTTATTTGACCTGTATAGTCCTGACATAGAAAATGACACAGAGGACACAGTTAACACCATTTTGAGTTCTGACATTGACCCAAGACTGGTAAGTCTAATTCCAATTCCTCTGACGCAATTTGATATTTAATAACTTCATGATAAGGGTTAGGATTTTCCTTTTTTTAAAGGTCCTGTGGCTTCCCCCAGGAAAAAGAGAATATGTAAAGAAGAATGCTCCAGGTTTCATCCAGGTCTATAAAGACACTGATATGCTTATGGAAAACAACGGAAGCTACCTCAATGTGAAATACAGCAAGTTAAAAATGGAAGAAATCAGGTAAAACAATGAATATGAAACAAAATATACCAGTATTATCTATGTTGTAGTGCCTCGGAGCATGCACAGTAGTGTGCTAATTAAACTGTGTGTGTAGCATGCTGAGACACAACGCTGGCGCTCAGTATAGAGGTTCGGCCTCAAGGGAGTGACGTGTATGCAATGTCCCAGCCCAGGAGTGTTGTTACATGGATAAGCATTCCAACCATTAAAAATACTTAAGAATGAAATGCAGTGTAGCAACATGTTTTGAGAAAGTGTTGCCTGAATCACCTCACTGTACATGGACTGTTATCTTTGTTTTACGACACAGGCTTTCTCTTTACATGTCTTCTACATAAAAATAATGATATAATATAATGAATAATGATTTGGTAGCAGTTACAGTCAACACAGAAACATATGTAATCTAACATCTATGATCACATTCATAGAACTGAAATGGTAATGGTGAAATAGTATTCATATATTTTATTGTTTTGGTATTTAAACAATTGGAAATCCATAGAAACAATAAGCAGATCATAATAATCAATATATAGATAAATATGTAGCTACCTGTACCTGCACACGCAAATAACTACTGTCCTGCTTTCCATAATTCCTGTATTCCAATATGCTACTTCTTTTCATTTACCTGCATTATAATCTACTCAACCTTCTACTTGTCCTCTGTTCCCTTCTAAACCCTGCGTTTGTATGTGACAGGAATCTTCGGGCCAAAGACATTACAGTGAACCTGTGGGTGGTTAATGAGCGTTGGCTGTTTTCTCTGCTGTGGTGTGCAGGGGCTAGCTCTGTTACCACTAACTCCTGTGACCTCCTAAAAGACATGGACGAGCCTGACTGGTTGATTGTGAGTAATTCGTACAGCTGCATGTACAATAGCTTGTGTTTTACTTTCTCTTTATTTCACTATGCAGCATTAAAGACCATCAGTTGAAGCATTTGCCTTGGAGCTGACAAGTTTGTACAGGTGTTTTCCAAAGTATGAGACACGCCTTGACCCTTTAAGCATGTTTGTGTGTTTCAGGGGCTTGAGAGATACAGAACAATATGGATTATAGTGGACGTTGCATCTGTTTTGATAATGACTGGACTCTACGTGTTTCAGTGGTAAGATAAGCAGATTTTTACTATTTACATTGTATTGTATGAAAATGTCTATAAATGAAAAGATTGACTCATCCACCTCACTGTTTCTGCCAGGAGAAAACAATGCGTGTGTCACAAAGAAGGTACTGTATATTTTGATTTTAATATGTTAACATTAGGGCTAATAATTGTTTTCATTTGTAGATTCATCTACAGATCATTTACAATTCATTTCACAATTAATCAATTAATCGTTTAGCTATATTTCTGTAAAACGTAGGTGGCAAATTTGCAGTCAAACCCACATTTTTTAAAATTAAATTGTTATATAAAACTATACTATAAATCTGAAACAAGGGAATGTTTGGTCTTTTCCCACCTAAAACTGACTTAAACGATTAATTGATTATAAAAATAGTTGCAGATTCTTTTTCTGTTAATTGACTAACCTACTAAAATAACTGACTTTTCTTTCAGGCATGGAACCCTTAGAAGAAAAAGAGTGTCCCGGGGAGTGGCTCATGTATGGTTGCAATCATCTGACATAGCAACACACTTCTATAGTTGTATAGGAATTGGGAGGATTGTTGTATAGGAAAGAAACACAAGAGCAATGTGTATAAGAAAGATGTGATGTGTTAAAGCAATGCAACTGACAATTCATTCAATTAGCTGCAAGTAACACTGAACATAACAAAATATTTAAGGCAAATCAAGAGAAATTGGCTTCAAACATACATAGTACACATATCAGGAGAAAATGTTTTACTTTTAGTGCGAACATAGGCTGAATAAAACACAATATAGCAGAGTTCACTGTCTTATAATACATTTCGGCCACCAGTCCAATTCAGTAAAGCCATAAAGGACATTTAAATTCTAAGGGTTAAAGATTTGTTAGATTAGAATTAGTTCAATGAACAATTATAAATAAAAAAATAAAATGTTTTTTGTTAAACTATGAGGCCTTTTGTAAAAATACTACTAATAATATAAAAAATACATTTTGCACCTTTCACAGAGTACTATAGACCCACTTTGACCCACTGGATTAACCAACTAACTGTTTCAGCATGTCAACATGTTGACAATAAAAATACTAAAGAATGACTAGCTACCAGAATTTACATTATTAACGTTTGTGTTTTCAAGATAACAGCTGATTAAATGGCATCATCTATCCTGAATTACCATGAATCCATGACACTGAATAGCGCTTGCTAATAACATTTTTAAAAGTGGTGATATTATTCTATTCTTATTCTAATATATTATTATATAAGATATTACTTGGGGTACTTGGGTACTTGACATGAAGTTAATGATTTTATAACGTAAGTGCGATGACAAAATGATTGGTGGCAATATGAAATCCTGTCTCTTTCTTCCCTGCATTTCCTGTTAATCTCTTTAGAAGCAATTTAAAGTGTATTTTAAGATTAGCCACATTATAACATTATTATTACCAAATAGAAAGGTTAAGTTTAATGATTAGTACCAGATAAATATTTTTTAATATTTTTCACAACCTAGTGAACTGTGAAAACTGGGTTTTTAATGTAGAAAAGAATTTATTAACCATATACAGACACAAAATAAACATATTAGTTATAAATAGTGGCAATTTTTTTTTTACTGAATGTAAATGGATGTGGATGTGTTACAATTTAGAAATTTGTCTGTCTGTTGAGACATTTTTTTGTGACTCTCCACAGACACAAAGAAGCGGAGTACGTCAACCTGGGATGAGAAAGAACTGTCATACTTCTTACCCACCGGGTAGTTTGGCCGACTCCAGCAGGAGATTGACGAAAGTGACGCCCTTCTTTATCTGCACTGCCAAAATGTTTTGGACCTAGATCAGGAAGAGAGCAAGTTAAAGTGAATAACCATACACTGTATTCTGAAGCCATGAAAATAAGAATTGGCACTGTGCCACCAGGTAGTGGTTTAGGTTTTTGGTTTTTATAAGTCATGTTTATCTCTTACAGGGTTTTGATCATTGTTTGTTGCTACTGAACATTTTAAGCTTTACTCTGATTGTATCACTGTAATGTCCGTTGTCGGTCTGCACTGAATTTGATCTTGGCACTTTATGTCATTATTTTTTTCTCCGTTGTTTTCATTTTCAATTTTTTTTTCATGCTGTCATCACTTTAGGAAAGATGTGTATGTAGCCTGCTGTAACCTGAGCCAAAAGCACTTCAACTGTATACTGTGCACATTATGATGTGTCTGTGTATGTAATCATATACTGCAGTCATTACACATTACACACATAATTCCTTGTTAATTATGTAACTCTGTAGTTTTTCCAACATATTTTATACACCCTTCGTTTTCTGGTTTCTTTTGTTGATGAAACAATGGGTGCCACATTTTCTGCACTCTGCCTTTGCATAAGAAATACAAAGGGCCTTTGTATATCTATGAGAAAACAAATAGAAAGTCATACTTTAGGAATAAGTATAAATATGAAGAGTCTTTAAACAATAAATTATACTCAGTTATATATTGGTGCACATAGAATAGAATAGAATAGAATAGAATAGAATAGAATAGAATAAATACTTGGTTGATCCCTTGAGGGAAAATTCTTTGCAAGGGTTTTACAAGCATTTTACTGAAAATACAACCACAAACACATAGGGCTCATAGACATGTAAATCTGGAGAGATGGTGGACTGAATGGCAGCTACACGTGGTGGCGCCCTGGGAGCAGTTATGCTTTGCCTTGAGCAAGGCACCAGTCCACCGACTGCCTTCTGGTTCCAAGCCAAATTCCTACAGTCTGAGCTACTGTCGCCCCTGCCTGTTTGTCTAAAGTTATTTATGAGTACAATTCTTACTTCTACTTTTACTCCACAGCGTTTCAAAGAGAAATATTGTACTTTTATACATTTACATTTATAGAAAAAACTATAGTAAGTATAGTATAGTAAGATTAGCTCTACAAAAGCCATGCTACATCATCAATAAGTTAATGTGCATTAACCCAATACTAAAAATAATAAAGCATGTAATGTAATAATGTAACACTGATACATAACATGTAACACAAAGTGCTTCACAAAATAACCAAACAAAACAAAATACTCTGTTACAAAGTAAAAGTACCTGCATTTAAAATGTACTTTTGTAAAAGTACAAAAGCATTAGCATTTAAATAATTAAAGTACCATAAGTAAAAGTGGTATTGATAAGAATGACCAATTTCAGAATAATGTATAACATATGATTGCATTATAATATAATGTACACTTATCACAATGCACTTTAATCACTTTAATGTTGAAGCTGGTAAAGATGGGGCTAATTGAGATAGCTGTAATGACATATAATATTTTATTTGTTGATAATTAATTCAATTCAATGGACTGTTAAAAAAAGAATCAGTCAGGGTACTAGAATCTATTTCATTTTATACTACACGTTCTTCTTTCTTGTCAAAATCTGGCCACCTTACCCATTAGCCGAAGAATTTACAGCTGAAATGAATAATCAGTTAGTGCATTAACAGAAGAGTACTCAGCAACAACTGTGTGAATCAATAAACCTTTTATTTTAGAAGAAAAATTACACAAATGCAATTTTTTTTTAAATGTCAGTCAAACTGATTATCTTTGACTTTACTAAACAAGACATTTAAAGATGTCAGCATATCTTTGACTTTACTAAACAAGACATTTAAAGATGTCAGCAAAGGTCCTGGAAACCTTTTTTTACTATTTGTTGACATTTTATAGAGCAAACCATCGATTGAAGAAAATGATCTATAAAGCAATTTGTAATAATAATAATACAAATCATGTAGCAGATTTAGATAATATAACAACTTTGACTAAAAATCATATTTTTATATTCTGTCCTTGGATTAATAAGAAATATAACACAGATGACATAAATATGGATATAAATGTATCTACAGAGGTGGATATATTTATTTATTTAGACGTATTTATTTTGTGAGTCAGAACCAAGATACTACATTACCCACAATGCAACTCGACCTCCAAGAGTTCGGTTCGGTTGCTAGGAGCACGTAGCTCCTGAAGCAGAGATGAGGAGCGAGCTGCAGAGATCAGGTAAGCTAACCTCTTTCCAACTCCACACCTCCAGGTTTTTCTCTTCTTTTTTTTAAACCACAACCGAGGCTGGATGACTGGAGGTGATTTAGTAAACTTCACACAGCTCCCTCTGAGCAACAGACAACTTTGTACAACTTTATTCAGTAAGCTAGTTCTCATCGAGCACCTGTAAACTGACTGGGATGGGAGTGCTGTGATTTCCCAGCATCACCTTAACGCACCACTAGATGGCGCACGATGCAAATAAATGAGAAAAATATTCGCCCTGAAGCCGAACACAGACTAAGTTAACCGCTTTTAAAGACACATACACACGCTTATTGATCACTAACGACGATATTAAGCTATAAGTAACAAGATAACTAGGTGACATAGTTTAAATGTGTTGATATTGATGTTACAGTTGTCCCTATGAGGCTGAGCCGCTGGGCCGCTTTCCATGAAGGCGAGGCAGGCATGCGTGTGAGGGGAGGAGAGCCGTGTCACGTTTTGGGGGGTTGTTTTGGCCCATAAACTTCTGGAAAGTTGACATGAAGTAAAGCAAAAGCTCTTCTTGTCACATCTTAACCTCAGTGTGTGTGGGTGTGGAGCAGTGCTGACCGCTGCAGTAACAGACGGGGAGTGTCCTGCGACGGGATTTTCTTTAAAACTCTCACTCACTCATTTGTTGTTGTTGTAGAAATATCCGGGACTATTGCTGTTAATTTTTTTTTTTTTTTAAACCCTAAACTGTTATTTATATGACTTTTCGAGTGGACCACAGCATGGTTCATAAATATGGTAAGTACTGTTAACGTCTTAACCTCCCTCACGTGTCAAAGTTTTGTAGTACATCTCGGGCTGAAGTTGAAGTTTTTAGGTAAATGCCAGCTCATTGCTCCATGTAAGCTTATGCGGGGCTTTTCACTGCTCCACTGACCTCAGCTTTAATCCCTTGAGAAACACGTTTTGTCCTCAGGCGATGAAAAAAATAATAATAATTGTGCAACTTCCGGGCACTTCTTCTACATTTTCTTGGCTGTTTTGTGTTTCTCGATGAAAGTGTTCAGGATCAGGTAGGAAACTGTGAGGTAGTAGATTTACCTACGTGATGTGCATCATCTCTCTCTCTGCCGTGTTCCTCACCACCCACCGGGTTCAACAACCAGCTGTACAGTCGTGTTGCAAAAGAGAAAACACTTTCAATGTGCTCTGCAGGGAAATAATAACAAGCAGCAGTGCTGCATTTAGACAAGAGTCCAGTATAAATCACTATTATTATATATGTTCTATAAAATCCAATATTTGTACTGTGTCTATGAAGCTGTAGCTTTTCCTACCAGCTTCGTGTGAAATGGATTTGTCTTCTCTGGCCTGCGTTTATAGTTTTAAATCATCGTTCATCATAGTTTTAAGAGCTGAAATTAATAATCAATTAGTGGATTGACATAAGAGTACTCAGCATCAATCTTGTGAACCGATTAACCGCTTTATTTTGGAAGAAAAATGGCACAAATTCACAGGTAATCTTTTAAAAATCTTAGTCTTCTATTACAGCAAACTGAACATATTTGGGTTTAGGATATTTGTTTGACTAAACAAGATATTTAAAGACATCACCAAGGGCTCTGTGAACTTAAAATTGGCATTTTTAATATTTGCTGGCATTTCATAGAGCAAACAGTTAATTTAGAAAATTGTCTGTAAAGTAATTTATAATAGATTTGACGTGTTATTTGTTATATTTTCATATTCTGTCCCTTGATTTATAAAAAAATATATATATATACACAAATGAATAAGACTTCGTAAGAATATAAATGATCCTGTCAACATGTATAGGTTCTCTGTTTCTGTTGTGTGACATGTATTTACTTTGTGAGGCAGACACAGAGAGAGCGGTGGGGCTGCTCAGACAGTACCAGGCCAACCTAACCAGTCCAGAGGAGCAGACCCTGAGGACCAGTGTGGGCAAAGTGTCTGCCATCTTGGGCAGCCAGCTGTTCCAAGCCCTTCTTGGTAAGGAAAACACTGTAAAACTACTTCCTCTTGCAAAAGGGAGTTTTTCAAAACTGAGATTACATCACAGTTTTCTTAGCATGGAGTTCCTTTTCTCGTTTAAACTCCCTTCTTTTTGAGAAAAGGGAGATGGATTACAGCTTGATTTTTTTTTTTAACTCAGTTGTCATAGCTTTTTATTTAGTGTAGCTTAAACTTTGATTTGTGTTGTCATGTTATTGGCTGCAGGCAGACACAGGATGTAGAGGGGGTCAGGTTGTATTAATTTGTATGGGAAGTTAACTGAGTCTAAATGTTTCCCAATTAAGTCTTATGAAAGAGGCCATTCAGTTTGCCTCACAAAGGTTTGCTGTATACCCCCCTCTGTAACATACTCAGATTGTAATGAAATCCTAATAAACCTGCACAACACAGTCTATACATAGACTGAGTCGTTATAAACACTGTCATGTCACACTATGAAAGCACAATTCTTCCTTTGACTGACAAAACTGTGCCACATACTTTATAAACTTGTGTCAATATGATGAAGATCATTGCTCCGAGGAGCAGTTGTTTCACCGTTAGATAATACTTCACTGAAGCTGCTGCCGGCTAAACTGATATCAATAATCCTGTGTCCTGAAGTGTTCACAGTTTCTACTGCAACTTCTCTGAAGAGTCAGTGTTATTATGTGCAACGTGCTACACCTACAAGCCAAATTTAGTGTTGTGGAAAAGGGCTTTATGAAGTGCTCAGTTCCTTTTAATGCAAATAAAGCACATTTTCACATTTCATTTTAATCAACGGTTGAGTGGTCCTTCTAATTACCACAGCCATGTTATAATGATGCTTGCCCCTGGGTCTTCTGTTGCTACTGCTGACCCACTGCTGCTTCACTGCTGGGGAGGGAAGTGAGGAGGAACGGCTGCTCAGGCAGCTGTTAAAGAAATACAGTATGACTTTTTTTCTACCAGTGAACATTTTGTCTGCCGGGTTAGCTCAGTGCTATTTGAACAGAGAATAAATCAGAGTTGCATTCACAGTTTGTAGAGCAAGGTCGATGATTCTACTAGCACTAATTAGGGGATGCTTATGCGAACATGCTAAACTAAGATGGTGAACGTGGTAAACATACCTGCTATATAAACATCAGCATGTTAGCGAGTCATTGGAAGCATGTAGCTTAAAGCACTGCTGTGCCAAAGTACAGCATGGCTGCTAGCACGGCTGTAGACTCTGAGTCTTGTTGTAGGAGCTGTGGCTCTCTGGGAGGAGATGACGGCCACATATTCTGTAATAATGGCCACCTTAAGTTCATCTACAGAACGGCATCCGAAAGTAAACACAGAGCAGAATGTAAATTCTACAGTGGAACGCCTGATGAGATGGCTGAGACCACGACACACCCAGAGAGATATGGCAAACATTAACTATGTGCCAGCAGAGGCTCGTAGGCTGTGTTTTGTCTGGTCTTGATCTTGACTTGATCTCAACCTCTCAAAATCTTGTCTTGTCTCTGTCTTGTTCATAAAAGTATGTTTTTTTTTTTACATTTGCATTAGATAATACTCACTGCAGAATACAGTAATAGTTTGTAAAATAGCTTGTTGCTTCATTTTAATCTAGTAACTATCAACATCAGATGTAATATACCTTGTTATTTATTTAGGTGAGACAGACTCGGAGAGGGTTAGATTTCCAAATCAGGATTCCAAACATTCCTCACAAAGAATGTTCAATCAGGACCGAGCCCGAGGCAGACAGGAAAATAAACTGCTCTTGGCTGCCATTGCAAGCCTCTTCCACAACTCTCCTGGCTCATCGGCTGATCTGTGCAGCGCGTGGAGGTGAAAAAAGAAGAAGAAGAAAAAGAAGAGGCCTGTGATCGGTGTGTCTCAGGTGCAGGGCTGACGAGGCTTCACCCTCCCTTCATTCAACATGTGGTTCTTATCAGGAAAGGCAGAGTGGAGGAGCAGCCGGTTTACATCACTAATAATAATACAGTGCAGTATAAACATTACTCATCCTCTTATCCTCTTGTTGCGTTTGCCTTCACATGCTCAGGGCCATGTGAACCGATTCAGTTTGAACCACCCTGTGTTGATTATGTCAGTGTGGTAGTGAGTTGAAAAGTGAGTCTGAGCAGAGCTAAGAATGTTGTAAATGCTTACAAAACATTAAAGTTTTGGAATTGAAAAGCTGCCATTTTTACAAACTTATATTTAAGAGATATCTCTTCTAACTTTGAAGCACTGTGGGAAGTAAAGAGGTGTCTGATGCAGTGTGGGAAGGTTCAGTTCTGGCCACTTGATTGGATGTCTGCATGGTTGCGCAGTCACGAACAAAGGTTGCATCCACCCTTTTGTTCCAACATACAAACATGCAGTGGGAGGCACAAGGGGGGGGGGCATGTTCGCAGTGAGTTGGGGCACAGATACAGACAAACAAACGTTAAATTACTGAGGACCCTAAATGTCTGGGGAATATTTTATTGAGGCAGTGACAAGGGGGTGAATTGTTTGTCCTGACTTGAAATTGTGACCTAGTTTACTGTGAATGTGTTATTCTGGTGAGCTGTGGGTTGCTCATCATCATGTTAAAAACCAGGGGCACATTCTTTGTGTGTGTGTGTGTGTGTGTGTGTGTGTGATTCACCCAGTCAGGCAATACAGAGATGACTTCAGTCCAATTGAATAGGTGCATGACAAATAGAAGAGGCCTACAACACACACAAACACACTGATCCTGCATGCAGAGTCTTTGTAGGACAGGGAGAAGGTACAGGAAACCCCCTATGACCGAGAAAAGGGGCTCAGCGCTGCGACCAGACCTTCTCAAAATAGTCCTGACATCAAAAAGAGATCTGGGAATATGTCCTGCAAAAGAGACTTCTGGCTTGGATTATGTATTTTGTTCCATGGCTAGGAATTTATGTGGTCTGTGAGGGTTGGAACAGTTCAGAGATATTTTGGAAAGTCAGAGTAAAAAAAACAACTCTCTGTACTTGGTGTGACTGCAAATCTTGAACACCTCTAGACCTGATAGAGCACTTTTCTCTGTTTTGTAACCTCTGCCAGGAATAAATGAGCGATGTAATTAGAAGTGTGTGAAAGCAAGCAAGGTGTCCAGGATGCAGCTGAAGAGCAAATCCTACAAGACTTAACAGATGCAACCTTTTTCAGACTTACCTCAAAGCAGAACAAACCAGTATTTGTATGTGAAGAAAAGGTCAAATGACAATAAACCCACAGAGAATTCTGACTCCTGACTCTACAGCTCTCCTAACGGTTCTGTTGCTTTTTTAGCATCTTTAAGCTCATTATTTTGGTTTTACAGCCTGCGCCTAGGTCTACAGTTGCAAAGGGATGGTAAATTTATGGTAAATTTCCATAGGAAGTTAAGGTATCTATCTATCTATCTATCTATCTATCTCCCACAAATGACTGTTAATTCCCATGAAAAGTTTCCAACTTTGAAAATTCCTGGAATTTTACAGCCCTACCCAGTTTGCTCTCAATCCTCTCATAAGCCTTGTTTCCAGCTACAGCTGCTGGCTAGAACAGCACCAGTCAATGACTACCTGGTGAACATAGTGAAGTATTCAGCAGCTAAAGAGCCAAATAGTTTTGAAAAACAGACCTCAAAGAAGAGCGAATGAGACTGATATTTGTCTGGTGGCTAGAAACACAACTCCAAATGAGTACTAATGTTGCTCCTCGTCTACTTGATGTATAAAACACAACCACCACCTAGTGAAATTCATTAGGTATATTAGCACTAAGGAGGCTTGCTAGTGTCATTGTGGCCATCTGTATGTATTTGTATTGGTAGGCCTACAGCATGTGTGTGTCTGCATGTATATAAGAGTTTGTGTAAGTGAGGTTGCTCTTTAGTCAGCTGTGCAACAAACTCCTCTGCCCACACATGGCTTCACTCCTCCACATTCAGACACAGTGATGAGTCACATGCTCCATTCTTACACTTTTGTTCTCACAGTGTCTTGTTGGGACAGACTCTTATCTCTCTGCCTCACACACATACCAACACACACACACACACACACACACACACCGAGTGCAGAACTTTCTTTGCCTCCCCAACAAAGGATACACATTGTTCATGTCTTGAATGTGTTGAAAATTTCAAATGTATTAAGTTTCCTGAAATGTCCTTCTCAGATGTGTGCTTGTAGCTTGTTTCGTTCTGACTTTGAACTTTGGGGAGTTTGTGAGTTCTCCGGCAGCCTCTTTATGTCAACAGTGCTGTAACCAGGCCTGCGCGTGACCTCAGCAAAATTGTCCCAGTGCATTCTCATCAAACGGCTGCCACTCAATAGGTGACCACAGGACATGGGCATGTAATGAGCCAAGAGATGATGAGTGGAGACGAGGAGAAAGGGGAGTAGAGTGGAGGAGTTCAGTCTGAAAAGAAAAGGCAAACTTTTAAAAAGAATGGAGGAGGAGCTGAGGAACGTGCTGAGACGACAGTATAAATAACGTTACTCTCATTTTGTGGCACAACAGTATGTTTAAATGCCCCAACACTTGGGATGAATGTGTATAAAACGTAGGCACAGCACACTGTTTTCTCTGTCATCATCGCTGTCCCTATGATTCCTATGAGTCTTCAAAATTAGATATTGTTTATTAAGTTCCTAGCTGTATGGACGGCTTCCCTGGGTGCTGCTACTGACTTTGGTCAACTCTTTTGACTGAAACTATTGCCGTGAAATTAAATACATGCATTGATGTTGCATTCAGGATGACTTGCAATAACTTTGTTGATCGTTTTTTTAAACTATCATCAGTTTAAGATTTAAATATATTCAATACCTAATGACCACATTCCTGTGAAACTCAAGACACCCTTTCAGCTGTGCTTTGTGTTTAGTTCTCATTAGCAAATGTCAGCATGCTAATGCGATAAAGATAGTTGAAATGATGAATATTATACCTGCTAAAGAAACATGAGCATGTTAGAATAGTCTTTGTGAGCATATTAGCATGCTGACATTAGCATTTAGCTCAAAGCACTGCTGTGCAGCACTCAAATCAAAGCATGTTGAATGAATGTCCCACTATTCAACTAGGGGGCAGTGTCTACATTTGTTCAACATGTGTAGGCACTCATGCACCCTCACCCTAAAATGGAGCTTCAAAGCAACAAGACTGGAAATGAACCACAGTCTTAACTCATCAACGATGATGTTGAAATGTTGTTGTGCTACACGTTGTTCAGATAGTATGAAATATAATATAATGTGGGCCTGTTAGACACTGACTTGATGATTGACTCAGTCAGTACCTGAGTCATATAGTTAAGCAACAAGATAAAAAGAGCGCTTCCAAATGTGGAGACATAACTTCCACATAAACAGACGACTCCCACCCCCACGTTTTCTCCCAGTGAAAACAGACATCTCCCAGAGTGCCCATGATTGATTGGTGGATTCTTTTACACAACGAAAACAGTACACTTTAGAGGGCTGAGAAGTTATGAACAAGAAATACAGACTGCAGAGTAAAAAAGGCGTTCACATCTATTGTTTACATCTAAGTAAAGAAAAAAGAAAAAAGCTCATCATTGTTTCCTCTCCTCGCAGATATTCAAGAGTGTTACGAGGTGACCTTGCAACTGAACAAGGAACACGCAGTTGCGAAAGAAGACAGCAGGCAGGATGCGTGGGAGGTAATTTTTTTTTTTCTTCTTCACATTATAGATTGGTGAAAATATACTTAATGTTTACATTGTATCTGGTGTCGCACGTGCTGTTGTGTGCTGCACTTTGCCTCCCGGGTGTGTGAAAAGGTTAGTCAGCTCAGCAACCAGCACAAGGTGTCACTACCTGTGTCCCTCGCACTCCTACATGGGTAAAATGTTATCATGAGTCATAGCAGCTATGACTTCAACCCGGTGAGTGACTATCAAGGCGGAGAGAAAGTTAGAGAGAGAGGGACGCATTGATAGAGGGAGAAGAGGAAATTAGACAGAGTCAAAAGAGCGCTGATTAACATTTGCTCATCAGTGGGATGCTCTCATAAAGTCAGCCAGTCTTTTCATTATAACAAGTGTTTGCAGTCACGTGGTATTTCTTGTGGAAAACAACAACTGAACTGAAGCAAGAAAAGCTGCATTTTGTGTAGCTTTCAGCCTCATTCAGATGTTTACCATGGAGCATCACAGAGCTCGGGCTACATGTTAAAGTGAAACATGGACAGAAGTGGTTAAAAATATGAATCATTTTGTTTGTATTTCCATGTCACTGATCATCTAATAGGCTTTGGAAGGGTAAGAACCCCTGACTTTACATCACTTGCATGATTTAATATTGGCTCATAACTTTCCTTCAGGTATGCCAAAATGTTAATGAAATTGATCTCTGGCTGACTTCTCTAGCCCATTAAGTGAATGATCTTTGGTCTGTCCTTTAGCAGAGATTAGCAAAACGCTATAGTTTCTTCCTAATGTGGGCATGTGTGTCTTGTTTTTTATCTGCACACACAGTAATGCAACCTTTGTCTATGTGCGGTACGTAAGGGCAAACATTGATAATGAAGCCAAGAAGAAGAAGAAAAAAAAAAGTCATTTTCAAAATTGAATTTAAGGCATTATGATCAGCTTTGATCTCTTTGAACCAACAAACTAGATGCTTCCACTGACACATCAGACCAATTTTTTAAATTACGTGTGCCTGAAAGACCCTTATTTTGAAATGCAACAGGCCATTTTCTAATGCTCACTGTTCTCATTTCTTATCCAGAAGAAAACAAGTGTATGTAACAGTCTTGTCTACAAAATTGTTTTGTAGAAGAAGCTGAAAAGAAACATGGGGAGAAAGAAAGACATACTGTATGATGTGCAATAAAGGTGGCCCCGGTCCCCTGTGGTTATATGGCACACGTCTTAGACCAGGGGGCTACCAAAACACCCTAGGTGGTTCTCTTTGTGATGGAGCGAAAGATAGCAAATATGAGACAGCCCAGTGGGTGCTGTGAATGGTTTCTTCTACTTAGCTGATAGATAAACTATGACTTACCCACTGGTCTGATCAGTTTATCTTCAGCAGCCTTCTCTTCACCTTTTGTTTAGAGTTTACCTGTGATGATTTGCTGAGTTATAACTTTGATTTCCAGGTGTGTCTCCCTGCTCAGTTGTCCCTTTTCTGCCCTAGAAGGGGATTCCCTCTTGTGTAATCCATCTTAATCCCTTTTTTGTACCCAGTAAAAGAGGCCTTCATTGTTTTCTGAAACACACGCTATAAAATCTAACAAAATAAAATAATTTTGTACAAAAAATACATAATTTGGTGTAATATAATACAGTCACCCATGTTTCTCCATTGACCACTGAGGGGACAGCTGGCTCTGTCCCACTGTGCCTCCTCAATGACCAGATCCTGGATTAAAGCTGTGCTCCAGGGGTTGTTCATTTTCTGTTTGATCCTTTGGGACCTTCTGATTGGATACTAATCGGAACCATGAGTTTGATGTCGACCACTGGGGTTACTGTCAGGTGGGGCCTCACCTTATAATCCACCAGCCATCAATGAACCAAAACATGGAGCATGTGGCTGTGGATTTGACTGGGCCACCGTGCGTGTTTGGCTGATAAATCATTATTAGATATTATACATAAATAGATTCTTACATATGTGTATACATACAGTATATACATGTGTTTGCAAGTCATGTATGCAAACCATGTTTCAGTGTCAGGCCTCAAATGACACAATTCTAACCTCACACAAGATAAAAACTTTAATCTAACATTATTCCTTCATGCTTAACAGCCCCTCCCTGTAGTCAATCACTTAATGGCAATATGTTTTTGAAATTCATGTGCTAAGTCTGAACTGGATTATGTACAGTCAGTTGAACACAGGAGATACAATAAACTTGTCATTTGTTAGACTGTATTAAATGGACACTTTAGTCCACGAGTGACATTATTTTTAACAGAAAGGGTTCTTGTTTATTTGTAACATTGTGTAAAGGACGTAGCATAGAACATGCTATCAATGTATGTTCTGATTGCACAAGGTTTAAAACATAATGGGAAGTATTTGTAAGAATTATGTCACATGATGGATTAGTCCAGTGATTCATGTCCTTTTTTTTGTCTGAAGAACCACAACCCTTTCAGATCAAGCACCACCCATCATGTTGCAGATGTGTTCATTTGATTTAAATTTGATCTTATTTAACAGTATTGATTATACTAAAAGTTGAATACTGCTATCCTAATGTACGGTCAATTATAACAGTGTACATTTATTTTATTTTTTTATCAAATCAGAATTCATCGAGCTGATCCAGAGTCTTTCCACTTTTAAATGCAAAAAGCAGCTCCTGGTTGGGGATCACTAAATTAGTCAATCAACAACTCAATGATTTGCTGCTTTATTTACCTTTTACAGCCTGCACATTTTTTTGTTTGTTGCTATTTCTGACTATAGCAGTTCACAAACACAGGATTGCACACATGTGTAAAATGTATAAATGTATACCTGGCATATCGTCATCTATGTATACACAGATAATATGTGCAGTAAGTGTGATATCAGTGTAATATGAGTAGTTTAACATAGTGTAAATAGAAAACGTTTGTGATAGTAGGAATGATGGTTGTGCAAAAGATTAATGAGAGAGTATTACTGTAGTATGTATTTATGTTTGGAAGCTGGGAGCACATGTTCAGTTTTTTGAGGATGTCATATGGCCTGACGTCACCACATACATCACGCCACAGACATCAGATTAAGAAGACCTGTTTCCATGCAGAAAGCAGAGCCCTGATGCTAACTTATCAGTGTGATGATTATTATAACATTGTTTGTATTCGCCATCACTAAACCAGACAGCTTTCTAACTTTGTTAGACTGTAATCTGATTTATCAACATGAATTAAAACATGTTTTCACCGACTATGTAAAATAATGTAGAGGATACTTTATCAATAATATAAATTGTAATAATTAGCTTGTTTATGTACAGTATATATGTCATGGAGGACTGGACTGTGTAGTGTAACCAAATGTACATTCCGCTGTGTAACTTCTGTCATAGCATCACATTGTTATAAATATAATAAAACACAAATACCAGCATAATCTGACTGATCTGTGTTGGACTGTGTGTTGGAATGACAATCACAGTGACTGGTCCATGATGAGCTGATCCAGTTAGCACTCCTATGTAATAATTAGTCGATGTTTGTTAGTCTGAGCTCTGTCAATACCTCACGTTGCACGTTATATTATTATACTGGTTCTACATTTGATGTATTGCAGGTAAAGGTGACCACAAGCAGAACATGTCAATCTGCACAGCGTGACATACTCCCACTTCAGGTCCACTTCCTTGATGCTGAAATGCATGAGGTCATTTGCAGTGCCATGTGGTCATAATCTGTCACTCCCTTAATCTGTCACTCTGATCTAAACCACAAACCATGACTGTGGCTTGAACTGTATGCAGCCTTGCTAAGATCCTCTCGGTGTATTCTGTGATCCACCCTGTCTAGCTTCTAATTCAGTGCAGCAGGGCTCCTGATCCTTCCTCCAGCCTTCCCTCTCTGGATCCCAGCTACTTGTGGGGCCCAGGCACAGTCCTGGAGAGATAGATGGGGAAGTTTGAAAATGCAAGAGCTGCTTAATGGACACACAGTGAGGTACTCATCAGTATTCTAGCCATGCTGTCACCTGGAGGATGGGAGGGAAACTAAATGAGTCTGCAAATTCCCCGATTTGGTGCAGAGTAGCAGGTGAGAGTGGAGAATAGGTCCTTTGGAAAAGAAATGGAAGAAAGCGTGAAAGAGAAAGATATTTTTATTAGTCTAATTGATTTCATAATTAGAGAGCAATTAGTGTTTTGATTGCACGGACCCTTTGATGCTTTTTATCTCAGTAGTGGTTAATGGGTCTCCAAATAAATACATATGTTTGATTTTA
Organism: Larimichthys crocea; assembly: GCF_000972845.2. Taxonomy (NCBI): domain Eukaryota; kingdom Metazoa; phylum Chordata; class Actinopteri; family Sciaenidae; genus Larimichthys; species Larimichthys crocea. The sequence continues at coordinate 27,674,011 of NC_040011.1, forward strand.
TTGTGTTATAATTATGGAATGATTAAGAAGGTAAAGGCCAACAAGTGTGTGAAACACGTCACAAATTTTAAATATTGTATAACTTGAAATTATTAATTGATGGACTGGTATATGTGATTTATAGCACCGCAAAAATAAAGAAAAGTGTTGTGAGAATGCTGTAAACTGCACATTAATGTAACACTAAAGGTTTATTTTCTTAGTTGCAGTGATGACAGGTACAGAAGCCTGTATGTTTAGGGCTGTGTGTGTCTTAAACATTTTCAACTTAAGCTCAAGAGAAGCTTTTAGTTTTATTTAAAGTTATCAGCTGAGGAGGAAGAAGGCACTACTTCTTTAGAAGATCATTGGGCTTGTTTTGTGGTAACTGCACCGGTGATGTCCAGCTCTGAAGGCTGCCCTCTGCTGTCAGTTCAGGATCTAAACTGTGGGAATGGTCTCAGTAAATTTCAGAAACTGTTGATTAACTGTGTATTCCTGTCCGCAGTCAGTCGAAGATTTTGGTTAGTTACATATGAGATGAAGTGAACCGTCCAATCCAGTTCTGCTCTGCTCTGGCAGGTGACAGTTTCCACAACAAACAGCACTGTGTTGTGAAATATAATTTTTTTTGATTTGCAGTTATTCTCCTTTCACCACTGTACAGTTTCTTTAGCTTTGTATTTTTTTTATGTAGTAGCTCCTCTCAGTTCTGTTGTGCTGAGAAGTGCTGACTCTTAGTGATACTAAAAAAAACCCTGAAATAATTAATTTCAACATTTTAGAAAATAAGCAGACTCTGTTTCTTGCCAACAGTTAGATGAGAACTTCTCTCACTTCTTCTTGCTAAATATGAAGTCAGAGCCAGCATCTGGTTAGCTTCGCCCAGCATAAAGGCTGGAACAGGGAAACAGCTAGCCTGGCACTAGATGTTCAGTGAGTGACTTCCTAGAGTCTTACCAAGTCTAAAACCAAGACAACATTCTAGTATGTAACCACAAACGATTGTTTTTGTTTTGTTTTTTATGGGCCCAGCTTGTATCGTTCGTGTAGAACCATTATGTTTGAGTCACGGAGCAAAACCTCTAATTTGACTCATTGCTTAACACTTATTGCTCTTGTATACGTCTTTTCAGAATCCTTAAAGACTGTTACAACCACCTGGATGAAACTGTTTCTAAAGTTGTGACTCAATACTACAGACGTGAGAGTGGTATCAGTTTTCTTACTGAACTCTCAGCAAGAAAGTGAATGAGCATATTTCCCCAGATATGCTGTTGAGCTATCCCTTTTAAAGATGTTTGTGATGATTGTCATCTTTGGTATTCACAAGTATGACCTGATCATTGCTGAACAATGATTTTTTCCCCCCTGATTTTATTCACTCTTCATCTCACAGGACCAGGAGGAGGAAGAGGGCGTGTTTCGGGTGCGGGTGACCAGCAGGAGCAGCGCTCACAAAGTGGAGCGAGTTTCTGGCTTGGTGTCTCGCTCCCATGTCGATGTGCCAAAGGTGAGTAGGGCAGTGTCCTGTACATAACTTCTTCTTCTTTTCAGTGATTTTTATTCAGACATCAGGCAACTGATGATCCTAATGCTGACAGTCACAGAAGCACTTTAGCATCCTGAAAGACCTTTGTAACATTTTGGTTGTGGTGAAATAATTGAGTTGACCTCTATAGTTTAAATGATTGGAATCACCTCAGTTTGGTCAAGTAGGGTGTTGAGTATCGTGATGCTAAATTGAACTCATTTTCTCTTCAGGGTTTTAACACCTACAATGATAATTATCTACGATGGTCATATAGATCATAGTAATTAATAGTTTTTATGTTTTTAATAATACTCAGACAGTAATGTTGTACATATTTTATCATCACCTTCTTTACCTGCAGCTGTAAAATTGAAATCCTAACGTGATTCAACATTTTTGGGAAATCAGTCTTCAGTCTTGGTGAGTGTTAGATGAGAAGATCAATGCCCCTGTGCTAAATATAAAGCTAAAGCCAGCAGGTGGTTATTTTTGCATAAAGATTAGAATCAGACTGTCTCTGTCCAAAGGTAACAAAATGCAGACTACCAGCACCTCTAAAGCACATTAATTAACACATTAAAGGTTTGTTTAATCCCTGCAAAAACAGTGAACTACAGTGTGAGCTTTATGAGGGCGTATGTTTTGTTGTTCTGTATAGATTAAACAAACCAGATATAATGTGTTACTAAGTGAGCTTTAGGGGTGCTAGTAGTCCCCCCCCCCCCGTTTCCAATATTTATGATAAGCTAAGCTAACTGCCTGCTGGCTCCAGCTTTATACTTAACGCAGAGACATGAGAGTGGTATCGATGTTCTTATCTAACTCCTGGCAAGAACACAAATAAGCGTAATTCAACAGTTTCTTTATAAGGGTTGCGGCCAAGCTGCTGCTTACACGAGCAGCAAGCACGGTCAGCGTATTTCATGATAGAGATGTGTCTCGTAGGCTAGCCGTGTTCCTCTGTATTGTTGTTCTTCACATGCCTTCCCCATTACCACACGGGCAGTGGCACATGGCAGCGCAGTGGCCGCAGGCATTGGCTTTTCAGCTGAGCCCAGAGCTAGTGCAATGGACTGGGGAGGGGAGGTAAAAGAAAGAGGGAGATGCTGGCTGTAAGCACGTGGATTCAGTGTACCTGTATGATAATGTCTGCATAAGAATACAGTGACAGTAGGTTGACTCTGGTGTGGATAATATGGAGCTGGTTGTGTGTGAGACTCCCTCTATCATATAAAGGAGGGAAGTAAGGGAGCTGAGGAGGCGCAGGGAACGGGAAGGAGGGAGAGAGTGGGGGGGGGAGGAGGCTGTGAGGTGAGAGATGAGAGGGGGAGAGCAAGAGAGAGAGAGAGAGAGAGAGAGAGAGAGAGAGAGAAGAGAGCAAGGCGGCTGAGAGGCGAGGGCCGGTGCAGTGCAGAGCTGGAACGGACACCCAGAGCTCAGCCTTCCTCAGGTTGCCATGGAAACCACATTCCTCCCCCGCCTGCATCCCTACAGACTGCTCTGACTCTTTTTTACTCTCTCTCTCTCTCTCTCTCTCTCTCTCTCTCTCCTCGCTTCTCTGTTTTTCATCCTGTCTTTTTCATTCCTCCTTTTCCTCTTTTTCTTTTCTCTTTTAGTGTCTTTGTTGGGGTTTTTTTCTTCATCTCTCTCTCTCTCTCTCTCTCTTTCTTTCTTTCTTTCTGTACACGCGCTGAGCACATTTGTGATGATGCACACTCAGCAAGCAACGCTGATTTCAGATGCATTGCTCTCCGTGGCAAGGTGAATGGATAATTACACAGTTTATTTTGCATTCCAATGCACTCATGAACACATAAGCACTTTGTTGTTTTTCTCAGCATCTCTCTATTTTCTTCTCTCTATTTTTACTCCCCCCTTCTGTTCAGCACCATGCTTCAGTAATGCCCCCTCTAGTCATCGCATTTCTGCCCACACACACACAGGGCGCCTTAGCTTTGTTTCTCCTCATTATGGCGTCTGTCGTGGACCTGCAGCACCTTCATCATATTTAATCAACTGCTTACACCTTCCTGTCGGTTTCCAGCTCATCTCTTAACCTCTTACTTTCACCCCGTTTCTTAGCTCTCTTTCTTTGCGACATCTCTCTGTGCATCTGTCCACGCCAAAGACTGTTCCTTAGCCGTGCAGCTCTGATAAAATCTCTTGCCATCTTGCCTCCACTCCTTCTTTCATTTTTCTCTATGTGCATGCATCTCTCCCTCTCTCTCTCTCTCTCTCTCTCTCTCTCTCTCTCTCTCTCTCTCTTATTATTCCATCACTTGGAGGTGCTGTGTTTGGTGTGTGTAGCGGAGCAGCTGTTCTCTGCCACTGAGGCCTATTAATAGGAGACTTAGCCGTTTAGCTTTTGTTTTCTGCATCTGCATCGCTGGGAGAGCATCATGGTGGCTCCTCAGCAGGTTTTATTGGCCTTTAATGCAAAACTGATGAGTATCTCTGATTCTCTCTTCCTTTTGCCATGCACTACCCCACCCCCCTCCTGCACATTCACACTTCACAAAGCTGATTCATTGAGGCAGTGGAAGTATGAACTGTAAATATTCTCCTATATTCTGGGATTAACTCCTTTCAATATCTGCTGTTTGTGGAAGAAACCAGCGGATTCTGATATAAGGTGTAATAATGCCTCAGAGGGACTCATAAGACTTGCTTCCTCACCCTCTCTTGCAGTTAGTTAAGACTACAGTAGAAAAGCTTAGTACGTGTTGATATGGAGCTGCCTCTTTAAGACCGCCTCACTACCGACTGTCCTTTTATGGTGCTGCATCCGGTCAGGTGACGAAGGAGTAGTCACATAGGTTCTGTGAGAAATGCCTAGAAATGACTGAAAAGCTCAATACATGGTCTGTGCAGTGGTTGGGGGGGTTTTAACGCTCATTACGATAGCGTGTGTGAGTGTGTGTAACTGTGTGTATGTTTGTTACAAGGAGTCCAGGTGGGTTTATGTAATAAGGGCTGTGCAGGCTGATGCTGAGTGTTGGGGGAGCTGCAAGGTGCGATGCGGAGAAGCATCTCTGTTCAAAAGATAATTCCCCCGTTTATGCCATAAATCACAGCTCCTTCTTTTTCACTTGTCAACAGAAGGTCAGAGGTTAGCGCTTTCATTTCACAAGATAAATCACCTAATGCTGTTGATCCACATCTTTCCAGTCCAAGCTGTTTAATTGGGCACAACAGTTTTTCAAGGACTGCACACACACACAGTCAAACACCACATAACATGTTTGTGCACACATATATATTTGTGAATGGATATGTGAATGTCTGTGTTCCAACAACATTTCAAGATTGCTGTTCCTCTGGATGTATAAAAAACAAGTTGTATTTTGTCCAGGATTGTACGACTAGTTATCAAAGCTAACAATTCAATCATTGCCATTGTTTCAGTGTTCGTAAAACACATTGCTTCAGTAATTCCTTTTCACTATTCACTGAGATCTCAACAACTTTTTCAATTTTGAAGATGAACTAAAGGATTGCCATGATTTTATATATTTCCATCTCCGGTATTTAGAAATACCAGCGACTGATTATTGCCTTCTCTGCTTGGCACTGTGTCACAAATGGAAAAATAATCTTATATAGGTGACAGCTTTATTGTGTAATAAACTGCAGATTAAATGTGACAATATCGTGTAATCTAATACAAGGACACTACAAACGACAACCTGTAATTCAACCAAACCTTCACACAAAAACTGAACATAATCTGCACAACGGTTGTATCAGTTGAGGGCTGAAGTATCTGATTACACTTTGTTGTACCAATGTGGGTTTTATGATACCTGTATAAGCTTACAGTTGCCTAGATTTCACAATATCTGCACACATATAGGCAGAAGTTATACCATTTATACATCTTAATCCACAGAATTATGTTGTAAAATGACATTTTACAAGACATCATCAACAAAACATTAACTTTCTAGACCTTCTCTGTCCCCTCCCTCTTCCTCTCCCGATGCAGAAAAGCGGCAATTGATTGGCTTTAAAAAAGACAATTTTTAAAACATATTTTATATTATGTCATATTTAATTTTTCCCAGAGGTACTAAATATGTCTACATACACACTTTATCTTGCAGATGTGTGCGTATGTGCACGCCCAGCCATACAAATGAGATATCTATGTTCATTCAGTGCAGAGGATCTTTCTCTCTCTTTTATTATGTGCATCCTGCTTGCCATTCCCTCATTCTGTGTGCCGTACAGTGTGTGTTTATTTTTATGCTGCCAACTCTCTGACAGTGCTGAGTGGTAAATGCGTTGTGAACAGTTTATAAGACACACAGAGCGAGGCTAGGGAAGGATGGTTGCAACATGTGCTCGGTCATGTGTGCTGTGATCGATATGCTTACATCGTCCTTTCAAGCCGCTGCCTCGAAGCCCCTCCTCGCCGCTCTGATTGGCTTTAGCGGGGTTTGTGGCTGCATCCGATAATGTAACTTGAGGCACACAGTGGTTTCTAGTCTCTGTTTTAAAAAAAAATGCCCAAGTTTCTCCTGTTTTTGCTCTCTGCTTGGCAAATCTCTGTAGGTTACAGCAGAATATCATTATATCGAAGATAGTTACTGTTACTGGCATGTAATTTAGTGTGGCTGATCCTGCTGTGTGTGCCTCCTGGTAGGATTGCAACACAATGCAGTGTGCTCTTGCTGTAAAATCCTGCTCAGTTTAATAGGATACACATAGACACACATTAATATACATGTACATTAAAGGCACCATGTTTTTCAGGCACTGGCATTCACGTATGAGCACTGTAACATGCAGCCTATGTACAAATATACTCTCTCCCCCACGCAGACACACCCAGCTCCGTTCCCCGTCACATTTCATTAATAATGCATATATGCAGGGCTTTAATGGCGACACTTCCCTCTTACTTCTCTAAAAAATAAACCCTCACCCTCAGTGTCAGGATGTTTTATATCGAGCTGTGATCAACCCACAAATTCATAAGCATGCAAAATTGTTCACAGGCAGTCCTATCGCATTACTGAAAATATAACTGCCACAGATACATGAAAGCCATATAGTCTCTCCTTCTCTCTTTTTCCCCCCCTCACACATTCTCACTCTCAATCTCTTCCTCCACCCACTCGAAAAGCCCAAGCGTGTAATCTTGTTGGTTTCGTACACATGTGTTGATGTCATCATTGTGAACATAAAATATTTTCCCCTATGGTTCCTTAACTGAGGCTTGAGGAGTGCAGTTTTCCTCTCACTGTGTTTATTTTGACCCAATCCTGCATGTGGGCAGAACTTAACGATAAAATAATTCAACAGCAGAGCTGCTATGCCTGTAGTAATGCTAAAAAAGGAAGCGAGAAAGAGGAGAGAGTGATGTGAAGTAATGCACAGTGATTCAAAGACATCCTGTGTTGAGAGGCAGGTTTAGTGGTACCCAGGAGAAAAAGGATTTTCATGCGCTGCACCTGCTTCCATTGTGAGATTATTTACAGATGTGTGCTGTGACACAGAGCCCGAGGTTGCCAATCACTAGCACAAGAACACTGTCTGTCTGCAGCTGAACTAGAGATGACCGTGGAGGTGACCAGTTGGAAGGACTGGGGTGCTTGCTGTAAGTTGGATTTTGGCTGCATTGGTCTGATGAAAAACATGGTTTAGACTCGTAATTAGTGGATCAGGAATGAGGGTTTGGCATTAGCACGTTGCAGGCTGTGGCTTCCTGACCTTTGTTATTGAGAGAAAAAAAAACACAAATGCAATGTTTTCACTGTGCCTTGATTTGTGAAGCAGTACCTTTTCACCAAAGTGCATGCAGGCAGCAGTGAGCTTTGAGGTGTTAGGGCCCCTTTAAGAGCAGCTAGTGAAGCGCGCAGTCCTGTTGGTGCTGCTGCTGCTGATGGCAGCGCTGCCAGTTGATTGGCTGTGGCTGTCAGGGCTGAGGTGCTGGAGGGATGCTGCTACATATCCCCCCTCTCCCTCCCTCTCTCTCTCTCTCTCTTGCTCTCTCTCTCCCTCTCTCTCTCCTCTGCTCGCTCTGCATCTCCCTCTTGCTTGCTCGCATCCCTCTGAATAATCCACATCTAGGGCAAGCTGGCTGAGAGGCGATCCAGTGCTCAGCTCCTCTCTGCAGGCTGAGAAAAGAGACAGAGAGAGAGAGAAAGACAACGATTTTCAACGCAGGAGGAAAAACGTGAGATTTTGACAGAACGGGAAGATACCAAGAATTAACTGAGGAAGATTTTCATCTGCGGATATCATTTATTTATACATATTGTTTATATATCTATATATATATTTGTACACACGCATATAGATATTTATATATATATACATTTATCCCTGTACATATCTGTATTTGTGCTTGTCTGTTTATATTAATATTTTTATATGTATTTGTGTGTGTAAATATATATGATATATAAACAAAAGAATATATATATATATATCTATGAATTTATATGCGCATCACTGTGAACCAAGAGAGGCAAGAGGAAATTTCTATCATCGGGGCTGGTCTCTGATTGTGTGGTCGTATACAATATTTTGAATATTTCCTTTGATCTTCTACGTCAAGAGGACAAAGACTACGTGCCCATTTTGTATTTTTGTTTTCCTGTTGCTGCTTGCCGTCCCTCTCAATCTTTTTTTTTTCTACGTCCGAGAGGAATAAAGCAGAGAGAGTGGCAGGATTTGACGAAAAAGGAAAATCTGTAGAAATTCCTGTGATTAGTGTTATTTCCGTCGGCATTAGCGCTCTGTGAGCCGATCACAGCGTGCTGTGTGAGATCTGAGGAGGCAGCAGAGACAGAGTGCCACGCCGCTCAGCTCAGCGTCAGCCCAGCCAGCACAGCCAGCATGCACAAACACCACCACTGCTGCAAGTGCCCAGAATGTTATGAGGTGACCCGTATGGCTGCCCTGCGTAGGATGGACGCCCCGTCATATGGAGGAGACTGGCAGGCCGAGCCCTATGGATACCCGCCTGGGTACGGGGGAGGCCAGACCTTACCCCCTCCAGCCTCAGGGGGAGGTGGAAGCATGGGAGGAGGAGGGGGCACTTTGGGGAGAAGTAAGGGCAAGATTATGTCTGGTGGGGGCCCTGGAGGCCCCAACCCAAAGGGCCAATCCAAAGGTGCCCCCAAAGTAAACGGCAACAACTCCAGTGGACAAGGAGGATGGTGGCCCGAGTGTACCTGTACCAACCGGGAGTGGTATGACCAGGTAACTCATCTTCCTCACTCTGTTAGATAACTTAGGCCTGTCAGGCCTGGTCGGGGAGACTGGGATCAGATGAGCTGTTTGCTGTAGTAAAACAGAGACCATCATGTATCAGCTGAGGCAGTCGGTTTATGGAAGAGAATTCATATTTAGTATTCATCTCAAGCTCTCCGTTTCCCATTTGTTGACTGTGGTTCAGCAAAGTAAGGAGAACAGAACAGGACTGATCCAGTTCCACTTGCACACACATGGAGATGATCTTCATGCTTGTATTTGATGCAGATAACTAATGCTTATAGATTTAACACACCTAGTGTATGTCGTCAAAGGCTCACGCTGATGCAGTTACCACAGGCCAAAAAATGCTGCATTTTCATTCATTGAAGCAGCACTGAGATGCAGTTTGCAATTATTTTAAGTTCTCTCAAGGTGGTAAATCCGACAATACATATTGACTCTGTAAGAAATTACAAGTAAGAAAAATAGATTTCTCAGAGATTAACTAATTGTAGGATTGTGTTTCATTAGCTGAGAGTGGAGGAAGCGATGATGAAATCGATCCCTGATACCAGTTCCATTCTTATTTGAACTCAGTTTCTCAGCATGCCATTTTTCTCCAGAAAGTGGCAAAATAATAAATGTGTTGTCAGAGAATCAGCAGCAATCTGTGTCCAAACGCTGCCTGTCATACATGCTAAACAGTGTGAATGAAACCGCCTCTTTACATACGCTCCATTTTGTTTCTATTATCACCCTTTATTTACATGCGTTTATAGGTTACAGTTAATAAAAAAAGGTCAGAACAGCTTCAGAAGCACAGTCTTTAATTAAGCAAGGTGCATGTATGTGAGCATGAGAGTAAGCTTGGGTGGGGGAAGGGTAGCTTGGTGAGCATGAGATTCAAGGAATGGTTCTCGTTGTGCATGAGTATGTGTCTATGCAGCCTCGTATTTGCGGCAAGTGGAAGCCTCTGCATTGTTTGTAGCTCCTCCGTTTATGTCTTGATTGCATTTTGAGCAAGAAATGTGAGGCAGTAGGAAGAAGGAAGGTGAGGAGAAGCATAGGGGTAAAATGGAGGCTGAAATTTCAGTGTCAGAGTGGAAGAAATCCCCCTGTGCTGAGCCCACAAATGAGCCACAACCTGGCTGATATTAGCAGATTACTACAGCCAAAGAGAGGTTTTTACAGATTGACAGTCTTGTTTTTTTTTTTTTCTGTTGTTGTTGCATAAAATCTATTGCAAGCCTTTTTTTCTGCATCCAGAACAATCAGGCTTATTTCACACATTTGAAAGCTCACAGCAGATGTGATTATGTAAGCATTTATTGCTTACATGGAGATTTTACTCTCCATCAGTATTACCAATTTTTCGACTGCTCATTTCCAGCAAATTCATTCTATAGTCAGCTTACAATGAAACAAACCTGTATCTACTTGATGAAATAAGATTTTTAGGAATCGTATGTTGCCTAAACAGCTCTTTTAAAACGGATAAACTACTCTGTTTAATCCTTTTCAAAGAATCCTTGCTACATCATGCGAACGTGCATCACACAAAAACCAGTCCAGCAGCATCTGTATTAGAACAAAAAAAAGCTGGAATTGCTGAGGAAGAATTAGCGAAGGATGATGGGAGGGAAAAGGCAACAGTCAGTGGGGTGAAAATGCTAAGGCTGAAAAAGAGAGAAATAAGCCAATAAAGGCAGGCAGTGGGCCTGGAGAGGGGGAGGGGGTTATGTAAGAGGAGGCAGTTGGTGGTGCTGTCAGAGAGAGAAAGCAAGCGAGGCCCTGACACCGTGGACAAGCATCTGTCCCTTCATCTCTTAAAACAGCCATGTGAATGGCCAGTACGCGCTCCCCGTCCTGTGAACGGGCTATAGCATGGCAAAGGATGGAGACGCACACCCACCACTACCACCCCCAGCCTCCCAGCTCTCCTCAGTCATCGTTGCTCATCCTTGGATGGGAAATGTGAACGCCACCCCTCCCCCACTACCTATACAGAGCCGGAGAGCAGGGCAGTAATCACACACGCCCAACCCCACATGTCTGTTATCTTTAAGCTTTCATAACAAGTCGTGTTTTTTGGATGCGAGCACGATGAAAAGCAATAATCTTGCACAGTCATTCAGAATTATCTGAGCTGGGCTTTTTATAGCTGCATCATTGACATTTTCAAATAGCTTCTGTAGCCATGACCATTTCACGTATGTGTGAGGAAATCATTAGACGCTGCAAGACATAATGATGCCATATTAATTTCTTTTCCCCTGTCGTCTGTTTACTAAACGATTATGCTGCTATTATCAAGAGCTTGCGTGCATGATTGTATATGATTCCAGTTGGGGTTATAAGGAGATTCTTTAAAACAAGAGCTTTTGAATTTAAATCTGAGAAAAGTAGAGACTTCGGTCTACTGAGAGCTTCAGTCAGAAAGCTCCCTGTTTCCCCCCGCGGGCTCCAATCTGTCTTTGTGTGTTCTCCAGCTCTGTGGCTATGATTAGCTTTAAATATTAATTAGATTTTACTTTATTTATTAGCATCAAGATTTGGTCCAAAACACTCTGCCAGGCCGATTGTTTTATATTTTGCCTCTGTTGTGGCAGTGGCGTTTTTAAATGAATGCACAGGCACGGTGGGCGTTCCATGTTGAACACTCCCATAGGTGATTACGACTTGAAAGCCTTCAGGCCTTGATCAGAAGTGTTTGTTCATGTGTGCGTATATGTGCATGTGTGTCTCTTACAGTCACATTGATTTATCGGTGTCATTGGTTAGTACATCTGTCTGATGAGATTTTGTGCAGTCGGATTTGATTTGCCCTTCCTGTAACAGCAACCCAGAGAGTATTAACTGACGGGATTTACACGTGCTCCATGTCCAAATGTCTTGAGCTGGATCCCCTACTGTGATCTTGAAAGGCTCCATCGAAAACCTGGAATATTCTCTTCAGATCAAGAGAGATTTATCTATGAGCTTGTCTTAAAATAAAAAAGCAAAAAAATATGTGACCCGAATCAAAGTGCAGTCAGCATATCCACACATTTTCTTTCAAAAACTAGCGTGAATCATAAGAGCCAAGATGGATGACATTTTCATCACACCCGCAAGTGCAGTTCCTGTTGATATATTCAGTCCAGTCTGACACGTAATTACCACAGGATTGTTTTTTAAGTATCAAGTGTCAGATCCTCAACTTCGAGTGTCTTTATGACGATGAGTAAAGTAGGAATAAGTAGAAGTAAATCGATAGAAAACATGTTTGAGTTCAGTAATGGGATAAAAACCAATAAACTTTGTTATTACAGGTGAGGAAATGAAGAAAAGCTATGAGATGTACAGTAGTGGTTTTTATTAATGCTTAGTTGGAGAACCCTGTGGATGGCCAGACCTCAACAATACCAAGCACTCCTCCATCTTCCCTGAAGCTTAGTACTCATGAAAGGAGGTTTCCTGATAAGGTCAGGCAACCTTGACCTCGAACAACGAGGACATCACGTCAGCAGTGCTTTGTTGTGAACTTTTTTTTTGTCTTATTAATAGACTCACAACATTTGTTTGTTTACCGTGACAATTTTAGCCATAGATCTCCTTCACGTCACAGGCTGTCTTGCTAAAAGTGTCAAGGTAATGTCGTTGCTTGGGAGATTAGGCCAACATCCCATGTATGGGATATTTGATTTGATATTTGATTCACCCCAGATTTATGTCCACTTCATGTATATGCTTTCCTCTTTCACGAGTAGTACTTGACTCCAAGCCTGATAAGACTTTTCCAGTGATGTCATAATTTCTCTGATGTCACTTTTAAGCATCAGTATTACCCTGGCATCAGATTACATTTCATTTGAGAACACTGCTCCCCCTCATGCTGTCCCTCACTCTCTCTCTCTCTCTCTCACACACACCCCAACAAGCATTTTTAAAATTCAGTAGGAGGCAAAAACCAGCAGAAACAGTGTAATTAATCTGTGAAATCTGTCTGTGCTGTAGCTTCAACACTGTTTTCAGTTAAACAGTGTCAACTGTTTTGAAACCGGCTACAGAGAAGGGTTTCAGATTTCTTATGATTTCGTCGTGTGCTATTGCATCTGCCTTGAACTTACATAACGTCTGCTCTAACCACCAGCGTGGTGAAAATGTTTTAAAAAATGACTTGCTATGTAGTAGGAGATGCACCTCTCTTCGCCACCAGGTGTATTTGTACATCTGTAAATCTGTAAATCTTCTGTAGTGCGGTTTTAAACATACATCAGTATGTTAAAGCTTTTTGCCATCTCTCGCATGCATTCGTTATTCATTCAATAAAATGATCAGCTCTACAGTTTCATGAACTCGAGTTGTTGCAGTGAGAATGTAGAACAGCTACAGTCATCAGAATAAGTGGATTTTTGTGAGAAATAGCTCCACAACCTTTACTCTAATGTGACCTGTATTTCCTGCAGAGAAAAGATTCAGGCTCGGGGATCCACCTCAGTGTAGTTTTTTTTTTTTTTTTTACTTTAGTGCCACATTTAGACAATATAGAGCAGCAGCTACTGGCGTCATCAGTGTTTTTCTCATTTATCATGTCACCCTAGCCTGCTTACTTGTACTTTTAGGTTAACTGTTTCGATAATTGTGAACATTGATGTTTAACCATTCAGTGTCTTTGTATTAACATTCAGTTCCTAAAACACTAAATGTGAACTATTTGACACTGACACTGATATTTTTAAAAAAAATCAGCTTTTCAAACTGCTCCAAAAATTTTATTTTAATTCAAATGCCAACATTCCACAACCGATCTCATAAAAATTCAGAGCACATAATTCAATTTCAGTCGTCTGCTAGCAAACCTCCTACATCATATCTTTCCTTCTGCGCTTGCCTGTCTCTCTCCCACACACGCATACAGTATAAACACATGCAGCCATACCCAACACAGACCTTTGCCTAAAAACAGCGTTGCTTACCCATGAAAATTCATGGGTAAAGAGGAAATTGTGAATGATGGAAAAGCAGAGAGACAAGGTGCACTGCAATATTTATGTGCACTTTAGCAGAAGTTAGCTTTTTACATGCTGTAAGAGGACGGCGTGCCAGAGAAAAAAAGCCAGTCAAGACGTTGACGTGAGCATTTGACAACCGAGCCACCATAATGAAAGCTGAAGACCTTGATCTGTGATGGGGAGCTGCTGTAGCTGTGACCCAGGACCTGAGCTGTGCTGAATCCCACCTACACTCCTCTTAAAAGCCTCCGCTCAGTCGCTCCGTCTCTTTACCTTTGCATCACGTTCACAGATTGAATATGCTCTTATTGTTTCTACGTGGAGCTCCACAGGAATGTGCCGTCTCCTCTGCCAGTGCAGATTTAATGCCCATGTTTGCTCATTACTGCAGTTTGGCTGCAGCTATGTGACGTTCATGTAGGCTTTCGTACAGTTTACAGGTGCAGTCGCCTGAAGCTGCAGTGTAGAGGTGTATGTCCTGCTGGAAGCCAAGGCTGCCATTCCCCTGTGATCCATATGGTCATTGTCAGAGACCCTGCCAGGGCTCAGCCCCATATCAGCTCGCTTGTTCCCCTCTCTGGCTCTCGCTACCAGTCAGGGGAGGAGAGGAGAGAAGAAAGGAGAAGGGAGGGGAATGTTGTTTGTTTTCTTGCCTGCTTTGTTTTATTCAGGGGTTCTTGCTGATCACAGTAGCGACTGGCCTAGATATGCGACTGTGCTGTGTAGGGCAGAGCGGACTCCTGATTCAGCGATGGAAGCATCAGATTTTCTGTTGGAGAGAGAAGCGAGAGACAGAAGACGCTTTGATTGAATGAGATGTTAAATGCTACACCACTGTGGCGGTCAATTAAAATAATCAGACGTTAGTTTGTGATGTGGCTCTATGCACAGATTAAAAAAGCTAGGCTGGTTTCAGCAAGAATGTGCTTGCAGTTTCAGCAAGACACACCAGCTGCATCACCCACATGCTGCCGTGGAATATGTGTATATCCGATCAATATCAGAGAAGAGCTAGTCCCTAAGCCTTCTGACTCCTCTTCATTTTTGTGGGGGTGTGTGGGTGCTTTCAACAGCGCCTGTGCTTTTATTGCTTTTATTCAACCATCATATCGGCTGTTATTTTGGTAACACTTTACAATAAGGTACACAGTAGTAGTTGCAGTACCAAAGAAACCAAGGAGCTACTGTAACTGCTGAATAATGAATACAAATAACTAATAATTATGTTTCAAATCATTTTAAATCAATGTCTTGTTGTATTTTTGTTTTCTGGCTTTATGATTTGTCCGTTTGCTGTTTTAAGGAAACTCAGAACGCCCTCGATGTTTGTATATTGTCATTAGAAATGTAGCATTTGGTTCATTTTCTCAACTCTAATTCCACCAGTACTGCAGTATAGTCTTAGCCTTAGTCCTCTCTGACAGAAATGCTGGTAATTGTTTACAGTTGATTCAATTTTTCAGTTTTTAAATTGCTTTTAAGGTGTTGTCAGTGAAGCCCACACTTCCTGTTCGGATGTTTTCACATTAAGAGCCTTCCTGTGCCATTCTAGCCAAGCTTTTAATTCTGAACACTTGCAGGAAGTGTTTAGTTTCATTTTATAGTAACATAACATTGCTTCAGAAACATATTTCTGTTAGAGACGAGATACTCAGAGCAGAGGAGCGAAGGAGTTAGTACTGCAGCAGTCTCAGTGGATATTGTCTGACGACGATACAGCCTCAGGGGGGGCAACAGCCAGTGTCTCAGGACTTCCGGGATAGCTAGCAGATATCCGGAAAACTGATATCCAGGCCAAAACTTTCTCTGCTGTGCACCGGCCATTTTGTAGTCCGATTTAGCAACTTGAGACACGAGAATGTAGTTGGAGTCGTGAGACAACATCTACATTAATACTGATCCTGCATGCAACCAAAGCCCACTCAAATGGTTGGTCAATACTTCTGTCAAAAGCAACAACCAGAATGTTTGCGATAACAGAATATTCTCCCTAACCTACAGATTCTCCATTCATATGCAGATTTTTTATGTGGAAATGCTGAATATACTATGTGTGCCACATGTGGCACAGAACGGTAAGACTAACCTGTCTCACAACGGTCTAATCCCAGCTCAAGTTTCCTATTAGTTGGCTTTCAAAAGCTTCGACGCGTGAATATCAGATACAGATACATTTTTGTTGGTACCAGCATTAAAAGCATTAAGTTTTGTCACTCACAAATGTTCATGTTGCCTGCCTCCCTGCTCTCACAAAGGTCATTTTCGAGCAGTTATTACAACCAGTTAATAAAGAGAAAACACCTTCTGCTCATAAATGTAAATCAGTCTAACATAGCACTATGCTAAATCTGCATATATATAATTCTTTTAAAAACAGTTATATAGCATTTGACTCAGTTATCTGTTGCTTAATTACAAATGACCGATTTGTTCCGCACTCATTCATCAGTAACTACTTTTGTACCTAATTATAGTGTTACTGTTATTTTAGTCATCGCGCACACTATTTTAGTGTCTGAGCTTGTACTGAGCTTGCATGTATACATGACAAAGACAAAGCCCCACAGATTTATAGTGTTCACAGCAAACAGTCTCATTTTTCATTCATTACAGCGCTGACAGTTAGAACACAGTTCTAATCCTGCCCTACATCGAGATGTGCTGGAAATCTTTTGAGCTCCAATTAGTGAGCTTTTTTTTTTTTCTTTTCTCTTCTTCTTTTTTTTTTTTTTTTTGGAAAGATCATCATAAACTTCTTTCATCCATTTTCTGGGAACATGTACATATGTGTGTGTGTGTACATGTGTGTGGAGGACATTTGGCGAAGCAGCAGTGCATTTCTTACCATGTGTAGCTGTTCTGAGTGCCATCTCTGTCTAATGCATTATCCAAGCAGCCCTTCAGCCATTTGGTCTGGCCTCTCATTTTTGTATATATGTGTGTGTGTGTGTCTGTGTGTGTGTGCTGTTTTTTCAGTGTTCTTCATTTCTATCATCCCCCTCCTGTCTTCCACTGCCCTCCTCCTCCTCCGCACTTTCTTTTTTCATACATAGTACGAATCAAAGGCTTCATTTTTGGGTGTAGAACGGTATTCAGAGAGGATGCTGCAGCAGCAAACAACTCCAGAAGTGTGCTTCAGTATGATTAGTGTAGTTTCATATGTTATGGACATGCAGTGCTGTACAGGATTACTACCTCTATGAATTGTCACTCATTGTGTAAAGCTGGCTGAGTTTGTTTTAAGACAGCAGTAGGACCTCAAATTTTTTAATTTGAGTTCAATATAATTTCAACGGATATATGTTGGACATCTGCCACATGCCGTAATCTGATCTAATTCTTAACCAAGTAGCTTTTATCAGTCTATGTATCATATATACTACGTATATTTTGCTTATTCTAACCTAAACATTCTGCTTTTTGCAGTCAAGAATGTGACCATGACCTGGTTATGATAACATTTTATTTACTAACTCACATATACTGTTGGGTTCTTGGGATTTTGCTTACACACGCAGTATCTTTTCAGTGGAGTATAAAATATGCATGAGCAATCCCACAGTCTTTCAAATCTTTGACCCAAGTTATATCATCATCTTATTGATATTTAGTGAAAACAATGAAAATGTCTTATTTATGTACTGTGTTATCTTAACCAATAGGAAAGAAGGTAAAAAGTAAAACAAAGACCATACTTTTATTATTTTTGTGTAGCTGTAGTTGCAGTCTAAGCCAAACCTAGATTCTTGTTTTATTATTTGGCCCAAAGTTTGTGGAAAAAATAGCAGCTATTATTGTTTTATGTTTAAAAAAAAAAAAGATATTTTCTTCCTAATTTTATTAGCAGCTTCTTCGTATGTGAACAGTATAGACATACAGTACATTGTGACAACATATGTTTGGCTCACACGGACTTCCTGTTTCTTCCCCCACTGAGCTGACAAAATGAGAGGGCCGCTAACATTTTCCAGACATATGTCTGTTGTATGTGCACAGAACCACAAATGATTCCTAAAACATGTCCCTCTGTTTATTATCAGTCATTATTTTCTATTAGTGAAAATCAACTCCATCTCCCCGCTGAGTTTGGTAAAACAGAGGGACACATCTCAGTCTCAGAGACAGAGAGAGCGATAAAGAGAGAGGATGCCCTCACCCTGTTATGGATATAAACAATACAAGCAATCCCAGCTTAATATCATACATCTTATTACACAGTTGAGTACATCTCTGCCTTGAAATTGCTTTTATGGATTTATTACTTTTTGCTTCCCTCTGTGTGTCTGAGCATTTTCGTTAATATTTCTTCACAGTGTAGCACAACCTTTCCCAATATAAGCCGAAACCCAAAGTCTTCCTCAAATCATTTTACCCTTTACTTGTGTAGATTACAATTTTAAATGGTGTTATGTATCATAAACAGTAGAGCAATATGGATATGGTGTGCGTGACTGGATATGGTGTGCGTGCCATCTTACCAGTGGTTTTGAAAGCAGCAACTGGCTAATCCTAACCCTAACCTTAATGGACACTGGTGTGTAGACCACTGAAAATCTATACTAAAAAAAACACATACAAATAAAAGTCTTCCATCAAAAATGACTCCATCAATTACCATTTTAGAAAACTACTCAAGAAAAATAAAAAGGTGCATGTAACTTGTTCTTTAATGTGTGATTAACGCTGCAATTATGAAAGTAATATTGAAGTTGAAATTACATTGAAGCACACTAATTCAAAAGCCCAATAGGTCACTACAAGATAAATTGATGTCATTAAAAAATGATATCGCATGAAAAATGAGTGTAGCTAACATTAGCTGCTTTTCCCCTATAGTATGTGCAGCATGCTTCAGTGTGCTCGTGAAGGTTCGAGGTGGTTTTATTAGCAGAGAGAGCTCGGTGTTTTTCAGGAGCCACAGCAAGCACTTGTCTTTTTTTGGAATTTGGGTTAAAACATGTGGCCAAATGTGGCCAGGGATTGTCGCCGGTTGTTGTTTTGCTCCGTCATCATCGTAGCGTGGACAGGTGGTGCTTATTTTTCTACCAAGCAGCCAAGCCGGCAACTTGGTATCCACTGCAGAGGTTCTCCTCGCACACTCTCCCCTCTCAATTCCTGCATTTAAAGCAGAGCTGTAACAAAGGTTTAAACGGCAAGTATAGATAAATAAAAAAAAAGAGTACAAGTACAGTTAAACTACTTGCTGAATTTTAGGTTGGGTTAGGTTGCAGCCATTAGAGGAGCCTCCACACTGGTTCCAATCACACGTGAGTGTTGCCTGATATGAAATGTATGTAATATATATTCCCGTTTGCTCATTCAGTCTGCAGCTCAGCCTTTCCTGCTCACATGTCTTATGGTTAAGCAGTAGGCTGGGTAACAGTAAATGTAGTCTGGCCAGATAAGATGCGGGTTTATCGCGGTAAGGTGAAAGAGTCAGCGTATAGCACATGGTCAGCAGGCGGTGGTCCAACCTTTCAGTTGGCAGCCACGTTCTTGGTCTGTACACTAATAATAGCTTCATTCATGGCTCATGTTATTATCTTTATGTTTCGGTGTATCAGATTTATGTTGAAAGAGAGAAAGAAAGAAAATGAGTTCAGAAATGAGTTCATGTTTGACTGACAGGCACTGTGAGTATAAAGGCTAATACTATAAATTCACCCTCAACCTGTCATTAAGATTATGATGTTTACTACTAAATTCACACAAGACTACAATATCTTGTCATCTGTAAATCTGTTAGACCTTTATTTGCTTCTGAAGCAAAGTCTTTATCGCAAGTTCAAACCTGTTTTATTCTCACCTTGGTAATCTGCCTTACAGGTGTAAATTTTGGCAGTAGATACTAGTCTCTCTAGATACTTATTTGGCAAAGTTTTACATAAATTTCTCTAATAGGAAATCCTTCTCCATTCCCAATACCGGATCTTACGCTATATTCTTCAAATTGTACTCCACATAACCTACATTTCTTCATACTCACGCTATAGGAGATGCTCATGGCTTTTATCTTTTTTTGTTATCATCGACAGCAGTTTAATAAGTCATCTGCTGCCTTTCAACAATGACAGACAGAGTTGCTTTTACATGTCTTAGCTGAAGTCCCATAAGCTGAAACACGTGAGGGAAGAACAAAGCAGACATTTGTGTTCTAATGTGCTTTACATAGCATCTGGATAGAAATAAGAACATATTATTATGAAATGTCATGTCTGCTCCAGTGTACAGGAGGAGGATTTGTTCTGTGATAAATAAAGCTTTTGTTCTACACTGTGCTCTTCCAGATGTAGCGGGGCTCAGTGGGCTAATAGATTTGTAATGTAACAGTTACACACATAAAGAAAAGCCTAATGCTTCATCACGAACACACAAATGTTAATGGCCTTGAACCTTATAAATAAATCTGAACTGCTACATGAACTGACCATCCGTTTGACAAACATGTATTGATATTTTGAAGTGTGTGTGTGTAGCATTGTAAATGAAGCTGATATCGATAGGTCAGTGGTGAATCCTTAATCCCATTTGTAATTTTTAGGGAACACCCTTTCTTTGCTTTCTTGACCAGTATTGATGAGCGGTTTGATACCACTCTCATATCTATACATTAAATATGAAGTTATTGCTGTGTAGCTTAGTATAGCATGAAAACTGGAAGCAAGAGAAGCTAGGACTGTAAACCAAGTTAACCTTCTTCTGCATCTCGCTTCATGTTTCGAGCACAGATATGAGAGCGCTATCAAGCTTCTTGACAAGTGAATACATGTTTCCTCAAGTGTCAAACTATTTCTTTGATCATGCTTTAGTTGCCAGTGGATATTGAAGGAGAAACAACACTGAACATTTTGCATTGGCAGAGAACGGCTTGCAGATATATTAAATACACACATTTTGCTATGTTGATTTAAAGAAAAGATGTTAATTAAAATCAGTAAATTTTATCAGGCAGGGCTTGATACATTTTGTCCTCCGTTTGGGGTTATATGGATTTCCATATGTCGTAAAAAATGCTCGGTTCTGTGTTCAGATTGTCGTGTCGAGGAAAGCAGCGATGCCAAGCCCTCCTCGAATGTGAACCAGTGAGTGTCTTTTCAGTTGTCAGTTTGGGCTGTGATGATGCAACAGGGGAGGGGATGCAAGGAGGCGAGGGGGAGAGGAGAGACAGGCTTAGAGAGGGAGGGATGGGAAGCGGGGGAGAAAGAGATGAAGAAATGAGAGGTGTGGCGTAAAGAAAGGGATGAGAGGGGTAGAAGCCAGCGAGGAGGAGGAATGAATAGGAAAGAAGGTAGGGGGGTGGGGGTGATAGGAGCATGTGCTCAGACACAGCCCTGTGTGTTGCCATGGTGCAGGCTCAGTCAGAGCTGCACAGTAGCTTTGCTGCTCAGCTAGCTAATTACCCACAGACTGCAATGTTGATACGCAGGAGGCCGAAGCCTTCTGGATTTCCAAGAGCTTTTTTTTTTTTTTTTTTTTTTTGATTGCCGCACTGACACACAAGCACGAGTCGAGGAACAATTTATCTATTTATATGTGGGGGGGAAAAAACATCTAAGATGATGCCACGAACTGGAAATGCTGTCCAAAAATGTGCCTTAGGAATGTGGTTATCAGCTTTATTGAACATTGTAGTGGCGCTCTGCTGCATCAGCCATTCCGCTTGTGTATTTGGAAGAGCTCTCCTGATTCATTGTCCATGGACTGTCGCTGCTCACAGAGAGCCTGCAGATCCTGATCAGCCTGCTTATAAACCCAATATAGGCCATTGTGGATTAATATTCACCATTACATTTTACAATTATGTAATCAGCCAAATCCAAACTCTGCATATGCTCACTAAAATATCTCAGCAGGCAGGAATGAGTGAGGGGCAATCTGTGCACCTAGAATTCAAGAAAATGTGTGTTTTGGTTTTAAAAAAAAATCTAAAGCATCTGTTTCATGTGATAAAATATTAAGTTAGTACATGTTCATGTTCCCTTTTTGATCCTGTGGAATAATTTCACTAAATGATGAGCAATTTTGATTATTAACAGTGCTGACAAATCCTATTTCAATCTCACGATGTTTGTTCCAAACTAATCTCAACACAGTACTTATGAGCGTGTTGATTTCATTGTCAAGGAGCTGCTTTGTGATATTCAAATTGAAAAAAAGTTTAAAGAAGCTAGAAGCTAAAGAAGAAGAGCGGTGGATCTATCAATCGATAGAGAATTAAATAGCTTGGCAAATATTCACTCGATCCAACTTCTTAACTGTGAATATTTGCTGTTTTTTTTAGTCTTACAGTTTGTGAGTTTGGGAATTGTGACCCATAAACTGTAATCAAAATATTTATTAACTTGTTTCTCATTTCAGCACTATAACTATATTATCAAGACCAAAATATGAGCTTTGCTTCAGTTTAATCACTGATTCATTTTATACTGATGCATATTCTTAACTGCATCCACTTTGTGTTTGTATGGCTAAAGTCCAAATATTCTGTCCAACAGAACAGGTTTGTTGTGTTTTTGACAGCCAGCTGGTACACTGTGTTTCATCACAGGAACCTCTATCATCCTTAAAGCGTTCCAGCCTTAAAGGTTTGAATGTTTTCAGATCAGTGTTCGTGATATATCTTCAGTCCAATAAGGTGGCTGCTCTAATCTCGGCCAGGATGCATTCTTCAGGGGATGGTGTGTCATGCCCGAACACAACCCGAGGTGGGCAGAGAAGAAGGGCAAATCTGGACAGGAGGCAGATTGATTTGGCAATCACCAAAGTGCTACAAATGTTTAAAACAATGCCCTGTTTTTGTTTTTTTTTCTCCCTCTGCTGTTTGGCGCTAAATACATCAGCATATGGATAAATGTGCTCATGTATTCATAACTATCACAGGGAAACAAGAGGCACGGCTCTTGTTTCTGTTGCCTCGCCTGTTGTCCTACTTACTGTAATTCTTCATCACTTTCAACACCTACACTTATTTTGAGCCAAAACTCAAGCAAGGCTAGTGAATGGAGATATGTGAATATGTAGGCGTTCCCGAGTGGAGCTTATAGAACAGCTTGAAATCTCAACCATGACAGGAGGATCTGTATGGAGAGTCAGGCTGAGCCCCATTGGGAGGTGAAGACGAATGGTTTTCATTGGGCTCTGGGTCAAACATAGCCTTGTAGTATTTTTACAGTGGAGCTTTAAGCACTCTGTATTTGCTCTGAGTAGTTTTATCGCTGTCCCATGATTGTGATTTGTGAACTAGTATCAGCTGAAGGGCTGCAGGTTCCCTTATTGTAGTCCAAAATATTACAGCCACATTGAAATAAAGAGAAAAACTATGAATTTAGCAGATTTTCTTTTTCTTGCAATGCAATGCTTCAGATGGGCTTAAGGATCATCGTGGCCTTAGGGGAGAGTGTTTGTTACATCACTGGGTTCATGAAGCTGAATCACAGTCCAATGTTCCCAATTAAAAGAAACGAAAAAGTCTAAAATTGGAAGTGTCTAATTGCAGCTCAGAAGATTGTGTTCTGAAGTGCTCGGGAAAGGAATGAGGAAAATGAAGGTGACAAAAGTGAATCAGAGCAAAATGAAACAAAGCAGAAAGCTCTCATTGAACAAGTGGAGAGCACTGTGGACCATCGGTGTGTTTTCTGGTAGTCACTTGTTTCAGATTGTTAATTTTTATGTGGATCCCTTTTAGCTGCAGTGAGATGCTTTTCTGAGAGTTTCTGTAGTCAATAAGTTCGGGATGTAAGGAGAGAGTTGGAGGCAGGAAAAGGCTGCTGAATATAATTTAAATGAACATTTTGGCATAGGGTTAGCTGAAAAGATTGACACCAGTCTCATGTCTGTCAATATGAAGCCTGGAAACAGTGGGAAACCGCTAGCCTGCCTGTGTACATTATCAAAATCTACCTACCAGCCTTTCTTAAGCTTATTGCATTTGTTTTAATTACCAAAACAGTGGAAAAATACAGTTTGCCCTTTTACGGCCAGTGTGTTGTACTACTTATTCTCTGGTAATGATAATGTGGTTGAAGAGACTCAAAGTCACACGCACAAAGTCGTCAGAGCAAAAAAGTCTTTTATTTGATTCAGCATATCTGAAGTTTCACTGCCAAGCGTCACAGGTGGAGGTTTACCCATTCTCCAGTGGCTGTTGGTGTTGGGTGTACACCGCTTGTCCCTCTGACTTGGTCACGCAAAATGACCAGCTACTGTAGAGACCGTTTATTCGGCCTTGATAAGAAACATCTTTGTTGTCAGTTTGTTTGTAACTGTATACCCCCATTGCAGGTGGGGATGAACAATTATCTGTCATAACTCATAACTCAGAGTATCATTGAACATGAATCAAAATATATATTATTACATTATTTATGAGATTATGTAGGCACATAGAAGTCTAGCAACTTTCCACCAGAGTAACTTCCTGGAGTCTCTGCTGGTTGCCTGGCAACTGCTTCCAGCAAGAATCCCAATTTAACCCCTCGTAAAGAGATAACTTTTGGACAGAGTCAAACTAACTAATTCCCGTTTCCAGTCTTTGTGCTAAGCTACCTATAGGCTGTAATATTAATTTCATCTTCTCTAACTCTCTGAAGGCAATGTGGTTATAGTATAGTTTGCTTTATGATTACAGGTTGAATTTCAAGAGACTGAGATGTAAAGAGACATTAAATGTTGCATTGCAGCCTCATCAGATTTTATTTGTACTACCAAAAGTCACAAACGCTTCATGATGCTTCAGCATCATGTGAAGAGTATACAACACTCTCTACCCTCAGTGTGGATATGGAAAACTAAAATAAAACCCTTTAAGTAAAAAACATGTTATTCATCTTCTAACTCACTCTTGCACTCCTCCACTTACTGCCTCCCATAGGTGCTACTTACAATGTCCATAATTGGTCCTAGGGGTCTCTGATAAAGATGTAAATATTCTGCAAACATTTAGATTAATTGCTGGATTAAGTGTTTCTACCCTATTAGTGGCTGTTTGTGCAGTAAAATGTCCTTGTCATGCCAAAATAAGACTGTTACCTCAGCAACACCATCAGCATCACAGCGTCACACAGAACACACACTGAAACATCCAAGAAAAGAAAAAAAAAACAGCAAGATGAATTCAAATAAATAAATAATTCCCAAAAATTCACGTATCTCTGTAAACAGCTGAATAATACACCCCTGTTGACAGAGGAAGGCAATGTGCCAGTGGTGAAAGCATCAAAATGGCAGCACTCAGTTGTGTGTGGTTGTGCACTGTCACCGGTACTCAGCACAGGATCCAAAACACCAGAGAGGAACAAGCTTAGCAGCTTTCACAGCTTAGCAACAAGGGGTAGCAACTAGTCAAGAGCTGTGAGGTAACATGCTGCAGTGACCTCTGATGTAGAGGAAGCAGTGTGGGCGGGATTATGTGAAGCATACTGATGACACTCACACATGACAGGCTTCCTTCATTACGGAGCCTCAACACAACACAACTGGTAACTTAGTTTGTGACTGAACGTCCTGGTGTTGGCTTTGTGATCGTGAGACCAGTGACTGATATAAATTGGCAGTACAGTCATTGTCATTTAAAAAAACAAAACAATAATGACAGTTAATATTTTTGCAACAGCGGACTTTAGGGCAGCTGTTGACCGTGGCCATGAGGAGGTGCACCTGTAGTTTTGTCACCCACTCAGCAGCAGCAACATTTGAAAAGCAGTGATGACTCAGTCAGAGAAATGACACTGAGACAGCACGTACAGTGTTGATCCACTTACATGTAGTAGTTACATTCAATTAACAGTGGTGGAAGAATGTAAACGCAGACTGAGTAGACTTTCCTAAAAACAATACAGTTACTTCTCAGTCACCACTTATGACCCACTAGCTGCATTTTTATCTGCCTTCTGCCTATATTTTATTATTTTGCTGTGTCCGGGACAGTCATGGGCATCAACCTTTAGGCAGTGGATGTGAAGCCCCCGGCCGATAACAGCATGCAGGGTGTGAGAGCGGGACATAGTGACCAGGTGCCACAATGCAAGCATCAAAGAGGAAGCTACGGTGTCACTGATTTGGAAAGGAGAGGCCAACTTTGATTGTTGTGTTTACATACTGCAACTGAACCCTACACGTAAAAATCACGCATTCAAAATTTTACTAAATGCATCTTCATTATTTTTTTGTTCATTATATTTTGTATTAATAATTGATATTGCAACTAAAGCTGTCACATAAATGTAGTGGAGTAAAAGGTGTAATATTAGCCTCAGAAATATAGTGTACAACTATAAAGAAGCAAAAAAAAAGTCGTCACTTAGTCACTTTCCACCACAGGTAGTCTTAATTGTGCCTATGCACACACTCCATTTGCCCACATACTGTACATATATATAAAAGCATGATTACACACACACACACACACAGACATTGTCATGTTCAATCTTGATCATTTGTCAGCAGACTTAGCCTTCTCAAGCAACACTGTTATGAATATTCGTTACACTAAGTACTTTTCCCTCTGTGGCTGCTCTTGTGAAGGTCAAACTAGCCAGCTCTTATTTGGAGCTGCTCAGCATGACAGAGAGGTAAGCCAGAGCATGCTTTTGTAATATTACATAAAGATGAGGAGGGAGCGCTGCTGCTGACAGCTGTGACGGGGCTATTAATTATGGTTTTATGAATGTGCGTCTGTGGTGTGTGTTGGGAGAGGGGCGCAACATAGTCACAATGCTCAATCATAGCCATCAAATCAGAAAACTTTGAGCTTTAATGGGGCCGTTTTATGGGTGAACTAATTAATTTCCTTGTGGCTGCCTTATTGAAATGAATGCCTGAATTCAGCTGGCTTGTAGCAGGAGAGAAGGAGCAGTTGACCTTTACCGCTATGGGATATTCTTTATTACATCTCGTTATTCTGCCTTTGTCCCTGACAAAGAATGCAACATTGAATTTCGACGGTGTCTGCGAGTAAAACATCTCTCGCTGTCATGTGTTCATCCTTCCTCGGCTCCATCCATCTGTCACTTCTCCTCTCACCTTGCCTCTCTCCTTCCCTCTTCCCTCCGGCACAGGGGCCACAGCGTGAATGAGATGTTGGGTGCATGGTAATTGAGTAGGTATTGATTGGACTGCAGCGTGGCCTACGAGAGGCCAATGAGAGCCGGGGGATCAGAGCAGCACCACTGACTGCGTCTCTCATTCCACATTCTGCAGGAAAACATAAACGCAGTATCACCGGAGGCATCAGAAAAAGGAGGAACATTACATTTTTAGATAACATAAGTACGTCACAGCACGCCTTGTTCTCCTATCCGCTATTAGCTCTGACTGTAGGCCCAGGAAGAGCTTCCTTCAGCATTGGCTGTATCATTTGACTGACTGGGTGCATCATCTGAGCGGGGCTGACTGTCATATTTCACTGCGATGTCACCACTGGAGACTGAGCTGCCATGTCGGTTTGCCTGGCAAGAGAGCCACTGATGTGGAAATGTTTGCTAAGGAGGAAGTGGTTATTGTCCTGTCAGCATGCCATCGCTGTGCACACAGCGAGCCCTCATGATGTCCCCCTCCACTCTACCTGCGACGAAGAGGAGGGTTTGAGAACACAACGAGTAATGCTGACAGGTGTAGGAGAAAGCCAGGGCTTAACTTTCCTAAAGTGTGACATATGTTATTGTCAACAGCAGGGATACAGATGCCACCCGCTTGTAATCACATCATGCTAGATTTTTAAAAAATGAGATGTTTGCTGCATTACATCACTGGTAAGAATACATTAAAGAGAGGCAGCAAGGAACTATATTTAGACTTATAGGTTGCATTGTGCAAGAAGGTTTCACACTGTATGAAATATGCTCATTTACCTTCTGAGATTAGATTATTATTATTATTACCCACTCACATGTACAGTGAACATGAAGCTAACCCCTCACAGTCAGCTAACCTAGCTCGACATAAAGACTAGAAACGTGGGGGAAAGTTAGTCTGATTTGCCTCAAAGAAGCAAAACCCCCCCTGAAAACAGCAAATTGTAGTTTTTTACACTCAGATTAAACAATATTTTCATTCAGTATGAAGCAAGAAAGCAGGTGTATATGTGTATTTCCCAAAATCTTCAAACCCTTTCCTTTAACTTAGATGATGTTCAGTCATTCTGCCTCACAAATCATGTGCTATGAAACACAGTCAACTGATGGCTCGTGTGTGGGAAGATTCACATCTGTAAACACACATAGCAGAGATGTTTGGTATTCATTCATTCTCTCTTTCTGACTGCATTGCAGCCATAATGTCATTTTTGAGCACAGCTTCTTTCCATTTAACTCATGACGTATGGATTTGAGGAGAATGTGTATGTGCCTGTGTGTGTGTGTGCGTGCGTGTGTGTGCGCGTGTGTGTGTATGCAGCACTGAAGGCAGCCAGGCACATCCAGCCCATGGCCATGCATGTGCGAGCACAGAGCCGCATAAACTGCAGTGAGAGCCCTGAGAGGTGAAGCAGGGGGAGGTGACTAAGCAGGCTTGCTGGCCAATACCGTGCAAGCAGCAGTTACCATGGGAACACATTGATTATTTAACAATTTGGTTGAAGCCTGCGCCCTGCACTTGCCAAGGTTCAGTGGGAGTCTCACTGTCCCGAGGGTCTGCAGCCAAGTGAGTGTTGTGTGGTGCAATGCCACCGGGACATTGATACACATCTGCTATGATGCTGGGAGACAAGAAACAGACACACAAGTCTCAACTGACAGAAGAGCAAGATGATAGATTGATGAATAAGAAACTATTATGAACAGATGGGTGAATGAGATGAGGGAGTGAGAGAAAGAAAGCACTGTAGCGAGTTGATTTTCATCACTCCTGGTGGTCAGTGGGGACTTGTTGTAATGATCTCATGCTGGGGAAGCAGTCTGGACTCATTGTCATTGTGTGTACTCGAGGTCTTTGTGTCCAGCATGCTCACTTGATTCCATGTCTCAGCCTATGTGTATGGCTGTCCATATAGTGCCAAAGCTACTGTAATCCTGAAAGCTGCATTGCAGGTGGGCAGAAGTAAAGAAAAACAACTCTGTGAAAGCAGCCTTCAATGATTACGAGATTTCATGACAATCGTATTCAGAATTGGTTCATTCCTGTCATGTCTGTCAGTCGCACTTGTCGACTATACAGACTCTTTTTACATTTTTTGGGGGGCAGCTCTCAAGACGCCCATTTACACCATATAGGAGAAAACACTTGGTACACCAGGTGTAAATGCTTGCAGAACACATTTCGATCAACTCTTACTGTAATTGGATCTCAGCAAGGTGTAAATGCCATCCATACAGCGTGACCACATTATTAAGAACAAAATGCACCCAGCAGGTTGAAAGGTCACCTTACTCCAGCTCTTCCCTCCAGCACAGACAATGCTGGCAAAAGCTCCAAGTAATAGTAAGTAATAGTAATGGCTAGCAAGTCTCGTGTGATTTAAAATGAATGACGGCCGTCCATAAACTTCACTGCACTAGATCGTTTGTTACACAGAAGCATCTCGGAGGTCGTCGTTGGCCACTGTTTTAAAAAGTCCATCACATCTATCATCAGATCAGATCAACAAACCATATGAAACAGCAGCATCTGTGCTAACCTCTTTAGCACCCGCCATTGCTACCTTCGAACAGTCATTTCTGACACGCCGTCACACAATTCAGGCACAAACGCGTAGCTTGAAGCCTGGCAAGATTAACTCACATGATTTCATGATTCTGCAAGTCCAGCTGCCATGCAAGGTTATCTGTTGATGCCATTGCTTTCTTTAACCTGGTCCGTGTCATGTTTGTTGGCGTTCAACAATAGACGAATCATAGAACTATAGATTACTTACTACCCACTGACTCCTATCAGCTGGTCATTATTTAGATTAATCTGAATCTGTCAGATTCTCAAAGTTTTTGACGTCTGGTCCAGCTCAAGTGACCTGTCAAAGCCGATAATTGTGTATTTACTTAGCAAAGATCTTGTCCTTTAAACGCAGAGGCATAATAATTAACATTTTGTGTTTTGTTGCCATGTACGGCCTGTCACCGCTTTGGCTGTTCAAGGATTTTACCAAGTCAAGTCTCAGAGCAGTTAAGTTTAAGTTAAGTCTCATGGCCTCATTTTTTAACCTTAAATCTGACACAAGTGCAAGTTTCCAGCTCTGGAAGTGTACCACATCTGCAGTCTTTTACTGCCTCACCTGTTGAATCTCTTCAAGTTATTTGACCCACATTCACCTGCAACACACTGACAGACATTCCCACCCCCTCCTGGGTTGACATCAATCTGTAAGAAGCTGTTTTTTGTCTTCACCTCTGTGATCCTCAACCTGCCTCCCATGGTAGAAAAATCCACATGCTGTAAATTAGTGTTTGTCCCCTGTCTGTCCTCTGAGGGCCTATTATAGCACAGACTCTGGCATGTGTCATAAACTTCAGTGGTGGTCAAATCCTCCTCTGGGCAGCAGGTTAGCGTAGATGGAAAGATAGTTACCAGCATTCTCTAGATAGGAGGGGTAATCCAACCTAATTTGAGTTACCTTTGAGTGAATCGCTTAATGTTAAACCAACTCGTGTTGAGATTACTCATGTTGAGATTATCTTCTATTATTCCTTTTTGTTTGCTTGTTATGTGAGATGCAGATAGAGGGATTACGCGGCAATCCCAGGCCGGGATAATACTGCTGTTTTCTATGACTGAAGGGTTTATTGTCTTTCAGCTGGACTTGTAGGTTCAGTGATCTCATTGGGCAGCATTGGTCCACTATGATACTTATGATAAAGCGTTGCAGGCATTATCACTGAAACAGGTGTGTCAGTCACCAAGGGGACAGTAAGGTGCCAGTGTATTCACATGTGTTGCCCTCAGGCTGTGTTTCATCACTGCTTGCTGTATGGGCTTTGGTTTCAGGGTTTTTATTCATACCATGGACCGATAATATAGAAGCTTTTACTATGAAACCCTCCGCTGGACTTAAAGCATGTGTTATGAGTTGGAGTCTAAAAAGAAGGGGGCGAAAAAAAAAGTGCAAAGCATTTAATGTGCAAACACAAGCACAGACATGAGCATCTGTTAGTCCATATGCAGATTACAACGAAGGCCTGATTGTGCTGACTGCGAGGGAGGGGCGGGATGGAAAGGGAGGAAAAAGGGAGGCAGGGGGGGTGGCTGCAGCAGCCACAGCTGTCCAGAGTCATAGCACATCAGCACCGAGTGGA
Organism: Larimichthys crocea; assembly: GCF_000972845.2. Taxonomy (NCBI): domain Eukaryota; kingdom Metazoa; phylum Chordata; class Actinopteri; family Sciaenidae; genus Larimichthys; species Larimichthys crocea. Next base: position 27,704,943 of record NC_040011.1, read on the forward strand.
GCGGGTCAAATCTACAGCTCCTGTTTATCTGCAAGAACAAACCGTCATTATCTTTTTAGGAGTGTGTTTCAAGCTGTTGTCTAGTGGATACACAAGTACTGCAGCTTCATGCAACTTGACCCTTAAGTAGCTTTTAGATACTGCTCAAGCAGCTCAATCTCAGATGTTTTTAATAGTGCACAAATTCAAAGGGTTGAGAGTAAATTGTTCTTTAAGGTGATAAAAGCCATCATAGATTTTTCTATACTGTGTATACTGTGGAAACAGAGTTTTTTTGAGTTTAGTTGAGAGTTTTGCTTCTATAAACACACTGTTACCCATATATTTGGCATAATTCTGTTTTCAGACATATTCCTCTTTTTATTCCTATTTATACACCTCAGGTTAATTGTGTTTTTTATTTTCACTGTGATATGTTTGGAAGAGTTTGGTCAACAAAAGTTTTGAGAAGATGACACTTTATCTATCAAGAATAAATTACATTGTCACAATCATTTCATGAGAAGAGATAAAAATATTTTATTTCTAACAGTGTAGACTAACCAGATGGGAATTGGCACAAGAACTGATTTATTAATACTTAATGCTATGAATAGAAATAATATCAATATCAGTAGATAACAATATGATTTGGGGCTTGCTACTGGAGCTTTTGAAACACTTTCACATTAATACATAATGTGAATAAATAAAAGTATCATAGTACAATAATTCTCTCTTAATTTTATGACGCTACGATGCTGAAAATATAAGAAAATTAACTCACTAAACTGGTGCAGCCTTGAAGCCAAAGATAAAGATATATATAATATAACCATTACCAAATCCCAGATTATGATGAATCTTATATCACAATATTGTATTGTCTTGATTTATTGTCCAGCTCTACATCTGTGTACATCTAATATTGTACTAGCGCTGTACAGACTGTCAATCACAGAAATCACTGTAGGCAGCGCCACAATATAGAGTTTACACACGGAATAGCATCATAATAAATGTGTAATATGAGCTGGAAGATCAGAATCAGCTGCATGGACACAGACACTATCTGCAAACATTAAAATGTAAAGTGAGAGGGTGACACTGGGTGAGGTGGGGGAGGGGAGGGTTAAGATAGGCAGCTAGTGATTTTCTCCTCAGTGTTGGCCTCAGGAAGTGTAAGGTCCCCAAGCTGCGCTGTCAGCATCCCCTCACCCACACAGCTCAATCAAATCAATGAAAAGTAGACAGCCAGTGTGCTGAACTAGAGGATGGCCATCAAGATGCTCCTAAACTGACCAGTGTCTCCTCCTTCACACTTCTGCTTCTCTGTTTCCACTCCGACAGCTTTTCTCTGAGGTCTCATAACTTCTTCAGTCGCTCTGTAGGCCTGAAATGGAAAAACAGACAGCAGGTGGCACAATAGAGCTGAGCTGTGAAGTTAAATGAACTGTTAAACTTAATGGACATAACTCATACTGCCAGTAGGTAATATGCATTTTACATGTGACCCTTTGCATGTGCCCAAAGAAAAAAAAACTATGAAGCAGAATCAGTGTTTCCTCAAAGTAGTATTCACATTACAGAGGGGAGCATCGAACAGAGCCACTTCCCCATTAGACAATGTAGGGTAAAGAAAAATCTCAGCTGAAATCCATATGAATTAATCAATAAATAGACAACCTTACTATTAAAGAAGAAATAATATATTGGACGAGAATTTCTTGATCCCTAGCTGCATCAAACTGGTAATCTGGTGTTAGTTTTTGGCAAAAAAGTCACAAATCAGTAAAATACAGCCAGAATTTCCCAGAGTCCAACATGTTGTATTCAGATGTCGTGTTTTATTTGCCAGTCCCAGAGATTTTCAGTTTGTAAGGACAAAAGTAGAAATGTTCACATTTGTAGAAGCTGAAAACAGCACCAGTTCTACCTTTTTACTTGATATACGAGTCCAACAGTTGTAAATTGTTGACAGTTCATTTTCTGACAATTGATTTGTTTATTTTGAAAACTGTTCCCAAATTTGCCAGAATAAAACATGAATTCCAGATTCACAACAGAACACATATCTAGGGCTGCTGATGATCATTTTTCATTTGATATCAATCGATTCATTGGTTAGACTGTTAAATATCAGAAAAACTGCCGGAGCACAAGGTGACACTTTGAAATTGTTCATATTGTTAGCAATGTTAATGTCATAATGATAATTATGTTTAATTTCTAATGATATTAATAAGAGAACAGAGTATCAAAACTGTTGTCAGATAATTCTCTGTTGATTAATCAAATAATCATTTCAGCGTTAGACATAAAAAAATAAATAATAGAATATGATCATTTAGACGCTCCTTAGTTTTAGTATTCCTATATGTATCCTGTCATGTTAACTGAATGCTTAATGAACCATAAAATCATGCATATTGTATGCGATACTACCACACAGTGTTATTTCTGTGTGTGAAATGAAAGTGGAAAGGAGAGGCTGATGTGGGATAAGCGTATTGTCCCAGCGGCTGGAACGCGAGCCGCTTTGTTTTATGAGGTGACCGCAGGACGTCTGGCTGTGGTAGTTAATAAGCTGCGGTCTCTCTGCCCCAGTCCTCATTCTCAGTCCTCACACCTTTCCAATACCCCCCACTCCCCCTCTACACACACACATACACGCTGTCTCAACCCCAAGGAGATTCACCGACTGTTCCCATGGCATCCGTTCACTTTGCTCCCAAGCGATAGTGTGTGTACCGCATTACGTCTGTGTGCTGCCAGCCTCACACACTGAGATAATGTGTATCTCTTCATATTCACAGGCCAACCCTCCCCCCATCATCGTCAACGCAGACTCACTAGATGCAGGCCCTTATGTAAGTATCTGCTCTCTCTCTCTCTCTCTGTCTCTCTCTGTCTCTCTGTACAGTATATTTCTCTCTCACTCACGCTCCCTCTGTTGGTGTATGAGCATGTTTGTGTGTGTGGATGAAAAGTCCACCTCCTGGTAAGCAACATGCTGTTTGCCATGTGGACCGACATCCATTATCCTATTGACCCTGCCTGTTTGTGGTGAATGTGCTTTCTGTGTCACAGTGCAATATGCGTTTCTGAAGCAAAAGAAAAAGCAATAAATCCGAAATTCATGGTGATATTTTTAGTTACTAAAACAATCTGGTGAATGTATCTTGTGCATATTTTGTCAATAATCCTATTATGCACGCTTCTCTGTGTTCAGTCTGTACACAGGTCGTTTCTGTATTATATGCTGAGGGATTTAGCAGAAACATTTGCATGCTTTATCTTTTTTCTGACCATATTTTAAAACATAACAGAATTCGGCTTCAGTGATATAACTATTTCCTCTTTTTTTGTCTTGATAGGTAAACGGCAGTGATGGGATGTATAAATATGAAGAGATCATTTTAGAGAGGGTAAGCTTTACCTGTTACTTTATCATTTACCCACACACACACACAATTTACACATTCCTGTTTAATGTGTCATCTGCATGACGGATGGATTTCTCCCCACTAGGTGGTAGTAAGCGTCTCATTTTCTCTCATCCTGAGCTTAAGGAACATAAAAAGAAAAATCCTCATCTCTGTAAAGGCATGAGAATCATATGTGATAGTGTGTGTTGGTGAAGTTATAGCTGTTACATCACTGCAGGAGAATGTCTTATGATGTCTCATGTGAGTATGAGCACAGAATAATGCCAGTGAGGCAGAGCTTTTTACATAATCCTGATGCACATGTCATCAGCAGACGCCAGAAATGTAAAGTGCTCTCCTGTTCAATTGTTCAGCAGGCACCACTGCACTTGTCAGTGGTGGTTCAGCTTGTCGTGGCAGAGCTATATGTCTCCGCTCTCATTATTCCACCCACATATAGATGCACCTTCGAACCCACGGTGGATGCACAGTATCTCTCTGGCCCTACCACTCTTAAGTGGCATTTCTGCATTCAGGAAGCTGGAAAAAAGCAATGCCAAGTCACACTTTAAAAGGTCTGTGGGTGTGTGTAACATTTGGTGGTGAGGCCCAGTGTACTCCTCTCAGCTCCAGAGCAGCACACTGGGAGGCCTCAGCCTCCCTCTGTCCTAATTTGTTTCGACCGTTGCTCATTAATTATAGAAAATAATAAAGTGAGGTCTTTTCTCAGCTGTCTTGTTTGCTGCCTGTCTCTGTGGCCACGGCTGTCAGATGCAGCAGCGCACCCGGACCCACTGGATCCAAATGGGTCCTCTTGGTAGGAGTGTTCGTCTCTTGAAGAGAGCGAGAAGCTCTGTATCATGCAATAGAAATGACGCTTCTCAACTCATCTTTACTTTAGACCATAAATCCACTTCTCAGTGGACACAGAGCGTTTCTAACACTGGTGCCTCTCTGTGGTTTGACAGAATAGGCATGACATTTTGAATAAAGTGCCCTCTTCTAATGGAATTCATGCCATTATCATTTGTCACATGCAAGGACACACACACACACACACACGTGTCCACAAAAATGGACATCGGAAATGCCTGGAGAGTCACGTGTTCCTCTGAGATACCAATACACTTAAGAGCCATATTGTACTGACCTTGAGCCCACATTGGGTCCATCACTTACATTTGAGTGTATTTGTGTGTGTGTGTGTGTGTGTGTGTGTGTGTGTGTGTGTGTGTGTGTGTGTGTGTGTGTGTTGTTTATTGTACCCCACTGAAAATGCCAATCATAACCTGTGTGCAGGGGAACTCTGGCCTGGGATTTAGCATTGCTGGAGGAATAGATAATCCCCACATTCCTGATGATCCGGGGATCTTCATCACCAAGATTATCCCTGGAGGAGCAGCTGCTATGGACGGGAGGCTGGGGTAAGTTCCCCTTCCTCCTCACCTCGTTCTTTTCCTCTACTCTTTTCAGGCTCCTCCAACCTCCCCACTCTCATCTTTAATGCTCACCCGTCAGGCAGTGCTGTGTGGGAGGCAGGGTTTCTACAGCCCTCTGCCCCCAGGCCCTGTGTGTTTCCTTAAAGTTATGATTCACTGGAAAAACCAAAGCCTGAAACATGCAAAAATTATGATATGGAGTGCTTTTTTATGTGCTTTGGGTGTATCTGATTTCATTGGCCATGGCTATGGTCTCTCCCTGCCTTGAAGGTGGCATGTGTGATGTGTATTAAAACTTTTCTCCTCAACAGGGTGAATGACTGCGTGCTGCGTGTGAACGATGTGGACGTGTCTGAGGTGGTTCACAGCCGGGCGGTGGAGGCCCTGAAGGAAGCGGGGCCAGTGGTGCGGCTGCTGGTACGACGGAGGCAGGCCCCACCTGAGACCATTCTGGAGGTCAACCTGCTGAAAGGGCCCAAAGGTGAGGAACACCTCCCACACTAAGAAATATATAAGCTCAGTGTCAGGCAAGCTTCTTTAAGTTAATGTAGTCATGCTGAAAGACAACTACACAGTTTTAGACTCATTTAAGATACATTTCTAGATAAAGGTGTGATTTTTATGGATAAAAGCTCATTCTATTGGAAATATAGACAAAGACTGTACTAAGAGGTAGGAGAGGAGGCCGCTCCAGACATGGACTATATCTAATAATGTGTTAAATCAGAGGTGATCCTATGTGTCTATATCTCACTCTGTGTAACATTCGACCAGGGCTCGGATTCAGCATCGCCGGAGGGATCGGCAACCAACATATCCCAGGAGACAACAGCATCTATATTACAAAGATCATAGAAGGAGGAGCGGCCCAAAAAGATGGACGGCTGCAGACTGGAGACCGCCTGCTAGCTGTATGAGCCTCCCTCTGACTCAGTCGCATATTGAGTGTTTAAATCAGAGTGAAACACCTGCAAATTCATTATGAAAGGCATTTACATACATGTTAAATCAGTGTTAAAATACAAATTAAATACGTCAAAAGTTTTTAAACACATATTTAAAAAAAATCTCTGTGACATTTGTGACTTTATTGGAAATGACTTACATCTAATTAGACGAACCTTACATCTTGACATAGGTAGCTGTAGCCAACATCCTACATTTTTGTAACGTGCTATATATAGCAGTGACCTTTCCAGTGCACTTGCTTTTTATTAAAGCACAAATTAAAATATGAAAAAGAACCAACTCATTAGAGATCCATGAAACAAATTATGCAGAAAAGCTGTGCCATAATACAAAAGTTATTATAAATCTATCTGCTCTTATTATCTACCGCTTTATGGGTTGTTTATCTGATTTCTGCAGTTGTGTTTGTGAGATCATTTTTGCAAACCATTAGGAGTAAATGAAAAGAAAGAATTTTTTATTTTTTTTTAAACACACTAATTACAAATCTCATTGGGAACTTGAAAGGTCATAGAATACACACTCAGGCATCATTGTGGTAGTTAAATGTCAGAGAAAAAGCAAGCTGTTAAATTAAAGAGATATTAGACATCTGGCAGTCCTACTGTATCACCTGAAACACAAACTTAACATATTGTAATTAGACTAACTAACTAATAATAACTAACTGTGTTTAGAATGATCAAGATCTCTATAATTTGCAATAATATAAAACCTTAACCCATTTCAGTTTGCATAAAGTGCACTGTGAGTTATTTACAATGAGCACATTGTTTGAGATTTATTCAAAACTGCTAAAATATAGCATGTTCAAACACTTTTCACTGACATTATGCTTCCAGGGGAATTTAATCTTGAAGCAGACCTGAAGAAATTCAGATCATTTTTAGAACCTCTACCTACTGCGTTTGACCCCTGTTAATGCAACACAGCGCACCAACCTTTCACTCTGCTGTTGAAATGTACTGATATCTCATAATACCTTCAAGCTATGATTCATTATCGTGTTGGCTGGTGTTATGGCTGCTGTGAAGTCTGGTGTTGTCACAGCACAGCAAAGACACGAGGTGTTCAGGTGTTGAGACATTTTTTTTTTTAATTTCCTCCTCTCTTTTCTTGAACAATCATCACATTTAGGTGAATAACATCGTGCTACAGGATGTGCGTCATGAGGAGGCAGTGGCTGCGCTGAAGAACACTTCTGATATGGTTTATCTCAAGGTGGCCAAGCCAGGACCGGTGCATCTTAATGACATGTACGCCCCTCCAGACTACTCCAGCAGTACGTATCTACCTCTTCTTGTTGTTCCAAACACTGTTCACACGCTGTCTGAAGCGAGAACTATATTTTATATTCTCTAATCCATAAGCAGCCAGCTCCAAAACTAGAACAGGTTTATTTATATAAAACGTTTGACGAAAGGTAAAGGGTGATTTATGAGTCAAGGTCCATGTTCGAGCGTTCTGCACAGTGAATCGTCTTTTTATCTTTATCGGAGATGTTTCAGTGGGCCTGCATGAATTTTAGAGTTGGATCACTGTTCTCTCCCCTAAAACTGCCTTGCCCAGACACCCACATAGTGAATGTAGTGAATGCTTGCACACACACACACACACACACACAATCCTACCCACAGCAACAACAAGCGCAGTTCTCTGCCTCCCACTGAGTGTGGATGGTTTCTCACATCCCACCTGCTCATGAGAGCCCACGATCTTGAGCTGCGCCATCTCAAATTTCCACAGAATAGTGATTTAGTATTAGAAGGGGCTATTGAGGGCTTTTTATATGTTTGAAATGTTTGGAGTTGTCAGGGTTTTAAGCGAGCCCGTAATGCAGACTTAACCCCGCTCTGACAGTATAACCCGTGGTCAGATGATCTGGATTTGAAATGCTTGTTTTATCATGCTTAGCTGCCTCCATCAAGAATGTTAATTCTCAGGGAAAAAAGAGGTGTGTTTTTTTTAATGCTGGTGATCTGTCTTTTGCATGTTTGCACAAGGACTGGGATTGGGACTGAGAGAAGTTGTTTTTTATGTCTAGCCAACTTTCTAAATATCATTTTGGTTCTTTACAGGGCAATCCTGGTTCCATACAACCTGGGTCTTATTTTTGTAGTTTTGGCCACCATCACTGTTGCTAATAATATCATTGTTCTCACTTGGTTAAGTGCTAAGATCTGGGAACATGGAGACATTGCTAAAAAAGTTAGATGGGACAAAAAAACACAAGCAGATTGGTTTAACTAAAAAAAAAAAAAAAAGCCAAACCTTGAAATTATTACCCACCAGTTATCACCCACTCGTGTACTGTTTACTGACCTTTCTGATTTAACTTTGACCTGCTGTGCTTGCCATAGTTGTCTGAATACAGTTTCTGTGTGCACTTATGGATTATTAATAACATTTCAGATGCACAAATCTTTGGTTTTTTCTGCACCTCCACATAAAGTGGCAACTTTTTTTGCACTACAATGTTATCAGACGGTAATAATGGCTTCAACTCCAAAAATAAGACCCAGCTTGTTAGAAACTGTAATTTCCCTAATAAGGTGGACAAGATATGAGCCATGCTAGCAGCCCTGCGAAGCTGTACTTTGAGCTAAATGATAACAGTAGCATGGTAACCATCTTAGCATGTTGTTATCCTGTGTGACTGTAAACACAAAGTAAAGTTGAGGCTAATGGAAATGTTTTTTTGTTTTGCATTGATGTGCTCATAAAATATTGGACAAATTGATATTCTAACTTTCTGGTGGTAATTGGCACCGCCAAAGTCAGTAGAATTCATCCTTGGGCGGTGAATATTTCTACAAAATTTAATAGTCAGCCATCAATCTGGACCAAAGTGGACTAACTCTGATCTTTTGTCTCTTTACTCTTTTAGCCATGTGGCTAGCAGGAAAAAGATTTCTTAAGTCTTGCGCAGTGTTCCTGTTGTGCCTGTGTTGTAATCATTCTTTCTTTCCCCCTACTGGCCTGGCCCTCCCTCCAGCCTTCCCCACCATGGTAGACAACCACGTCAGCCACAACTACATGGGGGCAATGGAACCCAAGCCAGTGTACCCACCGCCCCAGGTCACCCCGTCCAGGTACTCGCCAGTTCCGCGCCCCATGCTGGGGGAGGAAGACTTCACAAGGTAGGTTACAGACCGGTTCCTCCATGAAAGATTCTCCACCTGTACACCGCACTCATACAGGCGCTATGAGTGTTTGAATTGCACAAACAGTAGATTGCTCGTGGATGTCAGTTAAAGGCCTTACTGTGTTCTTGCTGGTGTAGTGGTGCTAGAAGTGAAGACACATTGCTGTGGAGCTAAATTGTGTAAGATTAAACTACTCAGTCTTTGTATGAGTTATTTTTAGTTTTTCCTCTTTGAGCTTTGCAGCCTCCATTTTGTTATTGTTTTAAGGGTGCTGTCATTATGTGGTTTACTTTCTCGTTTACGATACATGTAAGTATAGCAATTTAAATGACTGACCTTATGGAGTGTTTCATTAGGCAAAACAACGCTTCGTTTACAATTTTCAGCTTATAATGACCCTGGTGGTGCGTACTGTATTATAGCTTGAGTGTAGTGGTGACTGTGTGCTGACCAGATACTTTGCGAGAGAGGCCGCTTGTCGCTTCTTGTACTCGTTATGACTATGTTTTAACCTTTGATCTCCTATCCAAGAACTGGATCAGAAGTAGCATTCATAGATGCTTGATTGGAGTGTCCCATGAGGCCTTGAGTCATCATAAACCACAGCTCTGGGGAGGAGGCTGCACTCCCCCTGTGTGTGTGCGTGTGAGATTGCATGCAGGCGTTTATGCGTGTTGTGGCGTGGATGAGTGTGTTTGTGGATGAGTGTTCATTATGGCCCTGTAATGTCCTTGTACAAGCTGTCTACATGACTTGTATGTGCATTTGTCGCATCTTTGTTGGTATGTGTGCTTTATTTGTGTCCTACACTTGTCCCGTTCACTGTGATTCCTGTACCCCACAGCAGGGCTGAACCTATTTACAGTGTCATCCACAAACCTGGGGACAGCAAGGTGCCCCAGGCCCTCTACAGAGGCTTCTGTCCTTCCCCTGCTCCCTTGTGCCAAGGTCCACTCCCCTTCTCTGGCAGGTACTAACCTAGTCCATCATGCCTTGCTTAGCTAACCCTCCTCTGCATAGCTCAGCATCTGGATCTGGCATCAGACAGGAGTAGGACCAGAGAGGGACAGAGGTGATCTGCCTCAGCAGTAGTATGTTGTGCCACATTTGTGCGCAAATTACATAAGCAGAAGAAATGGAGAGTGAGATGAAAAGGGAGAGAGGGGGTGGTGGGTTGATACTTGTGTTGAGATAGTTCTCATTTTGAAGCTGAGTTGTCTTGTGGCTTTCTGTATCTATGTTTGCATGTAAATGTTTCCCCACCTCATGTCTACTGAACTGCTTTGTATGTCGTCGCTTTAAGTATGTTGCTGCTTTTTATGTTTGTATGACATTCACAGTATTTGACTCATGTACTAGTACTTAACCTATAATAATTTCAGATGAAGTTGTGCTAAAAACAAAACAAAAAAAACAACACAACAGCACGGTGAACTTTAGAGCTACAAATCTTTTAGAAGAAATTACCTTATTATATTTCATGGCTTATTATTATTAGCTCATCTATTTTTTTTATATTTTAAAGGGTCTAACCCCACAGTCATTATTTGTTATTTATCAATTTTCTACTAATCTGCTCAAATCTATGAATCTGAAACAATAGGGCCCTGTTTATCGCACTTTAAAATGGAGTCGTACCTGCTCTTCACAAAACCATCTCCACAGGAGTGCAGCCGAAAGGGCTTCACGCTCCCACAAGCTGCTCAATTCCATCTGTCAGGATGCATCGATAAAACTAAGCCTCTATCTCGGGCCAAGCTACTTTCAAAGGTGGTTACTGCTGAAGACAATAATATACATTATATTTATGTCAGTGTGCTTTTATGTAATGTGTTTGTGTTGAACATAGCTTATTTTATCTACCATAAATGCCATGTACCGGCAATATGTGTTTTCCTGTGTGTGAGTGTGTTGCCATTTGGCTGTAACTAAAGCCAGGTTGGAGTGTTAAAAAGAAAAGGCAGCACAGGAGGATGGGGAGGGTTGACTGCAGCCGCCCAACCAACACAAACATTCTGCTTCGCAGCGTTGGAATGTTTTGCCTGCTGCTCTATGTATGTAAATATAAATACAGAGCATTGCTGTTACCATAAATGTAATGGGGAATAAGAGCCTGGTCTGGTACAGGCCAACAGACCAGTGGCAGCAGACAGTCCTGCAGCTGTCATGATTCATCTGCACACTGGGAAAACCAGGTCATGCACTCAGGTCTTGCCCCCCTCTCGTCACCCACACTGCCAGCACCAATCACGCATACATACTGTACAGTGAGACCTTTGCTCATCATGTGCTGACACATACGAGCATGCACGCAGATACACACGCTTTAAGTGCAATGCGCAATTATGACACAGATGCATACCTGTGGGTATACATCCTGAACACCAGACAGCGACTGCTAATCAGCGGTGCAAGTGAGAACGGCCTACAAACTGTGACTGCGCATGTTTGCGTCATGTCATGTTTGCTGTATAAACACAAAAGAGCAGCTTTGTCTCTGAGGACATCATGGCTGACCTGACTCCCAATCATAGCAGATGAGTGTCCAGCTCCATCAGACTGACAGGCAGATAGCAGATACCTCCATCCAGCCTCAGCAGGCCCTCCTTCACCTACTGACTCCAACCGCAAGGGGTTACTTTAAATGGATGCCGTAGTAAGCACAGGCTTCCGCAGAAGTGGAGCAGGCTGGTTGTGAGGAGTGAGTCAGAGCTTGTATCGGCCCTCTGCCCATCTGCACATCCCCCTCAGATGGTGTCATCACAGACACATCCCCCAACACCCATCTGATATTACCCCATCTTGTGGAGATATGTCAATACTGTACATAGCTGCCTTGCATCTTTATCTCTGTCCAACATAATAAGAGATAAAAAACCTCTGTGCCTAAATATGCATGTTTGGTGTAAACATATGTGTGTGTAGTAATGACAGTGTGCACTAAACAAGCAGCTTCCCTCGGCTGGTCTTATCAGGGCTGTTACATATACACAATAACGATTCTAGTTAGGCTGCTTGTTCAGGCGAAGCTTGTGTATACAGAGGCCTGTGGACTGCGGCAGGAGGTGAGCTAATAAGTAACTATGTATCTCACACAAAACCATTAAACCTTTGACTGGTCAGCGCAAGAATTTAGTCATCAATAACGAGGATGTTTTGACCCTATGGTTGGTGTTTTTAGAAGCTGCCAAAGCAAAGGGGAGGTTAAAATAAAAAGTTCTCAGCAGATTCGGCTGAGTACTCATCTTAAGTGTTAATCATACATCGCTCCGATTTTATTCTCAGTCAGAGTGAGAGGCATGAAATATCTTAAACTGTCTATTACCTTAGCAGAGAATACATTTTTCTCAATGTCATATTAGCAGAAAATAGCAGGCCATGAAGTAGAAGCAGCCGCAGAAAGTCTTTAGGTGAAATTTGAGGAGTAAAAAGGAAGACAGAGATAAAGCAGCATTTTAATTTTATCAGTACGCCTCCATACATAAGCTTATCAGTACGCTGTATACACGTCTCCCTTTCGGGAGATGAAGTGCTGCGAGAGCTAGTGTCTGTCTGTGGAAAATGGCGTCCATCTGCAGTGTCCATCATTAATCAGCCAAGCAGAGCCAATTACTGGGCTGAGTCGAGGGCAGCGTGACCCGCTGAACCCCTAAGCCCAGATAGCCATACACAGCTTCAGGATTGAGCTGTGACCGCTTCAGCCAACACACTGTGAAGCAGACAGGGAAAATATAGCATCAGGAGAGAGAGGGGGGTGGGTGTATTACGTTCTGAATAAGAGAATCGGCTGAGCAGAGAGAAAGAGTTTTTTTTTTTTTACTGCTCTATAACTGTTTACATTCCTGGCATGGATGAAAAGGCAAAGGGGGGAAGGGAGGGGAGGCAGGTCTTGTGATAGGGTGGAAGGACCTGATCCTTGCATTTAATTCGCTCCCATTTTCCATGAAAATAGCCAGGCGATCCACATCGTATGGACAAACAGTGCATGTAGAAACACACACATGCATACTCCTTTTAGAGAGCAGCATTAACTGTAATAATAAAAGACACTGGCCGTATTGTATGTGTCCAGATATTCCACATTAGTCTGCACATTATTTTCCAGTGAGGAAATCTAACTTACAGCGTGCAGCCAGGTCACATACTGCGGTGGCGTCAAATCAAAGGCCCGAGAGTCGTGAAAGTCAGCTCATGAGCTCCTTCAGTTTGTTTACACTCTTGACAAATTAGCAAGGAGCTTCAGGGAATCTGTCTGCCTAGTCTCCAGAGGGCCCAGGCTGACAGACAGGAATGCTGGTGTGCTGTAGGAGTTGGAGGGGGGCTGGACCCAAAGCAGCATCAGAGCAGAGACAATGGGACAGCACAGTGTGAAAGAGAAACTTGGAGAACCTCCAGTTCGACACATCCTGATGCTCTTAGATGTAATGCAGTCCTGATCATTCAAGATGTGAGTTAGGGGGTGATTTTGGCCTCTTCAAGCAGAATTGAACAAGGATGATTTGCGTGGGAGTGTTAGGGTTAAATAAGTCTTGCCTTGCTAGTGATGATGGTGAGAGAGCGTTTGTGACAGCCGAAAGAGAAGCTGTTTCCCATCACGGCACACAAGGATGAGATAGGGAACACCAGGCCCAGAGCACAGGAGCTTCTAAAATTATAGCCCCTCTCTCAGTTGAAGGCCAGATAGGAAGAAAGGGTCGAGGAGTTAACGCTGAGCTGAGCGATGTGCCATAGCCACCATGTTCACAGTGAACATCTCATCGTCCGTGACGCTGGTGAGGAGTCTGCCTGAACGCACTGTTAGGAAATGCTCTTTCAGAAGCAAGCACCGGTTCAGGATCCTAAGGTAACCATGGAGATCTGTGTGCCTCGTCGAGCTGGAATGAAAAGCTCAAGATGGAAAACGAGGTTATTTTAAGCTTGACTTGTTTGAAGGCAAGTCAGTTGTTTCAGCATATTTAAAGACATTTGCCACTTGCTGTTTTTCATCTCTGGTACTCAAAGGAAAATGGGGAAAAAAGCAAGAACCTAACAGTTTTAAGCTTTGTTAATTGAGTCCTATAGAATCTGTCCCTGATTCAGCCTGGTTGAAATACCACTTCTAAGAAATCCTGCATACCCAGACTCATTGTGTTATTGTGCTATTATTTATCTTATTTAGTGGTCTTACAAAAAAAAAAAATCTGCATCTCACTTCAGTTAATTTCAAACAAATACAGTTTAACAGTCTGGTTAAAGTTTAGGCATAGTTTTAGTATAAAGGACTTTCCGATGCTCTTAATTTCTTTTAGTGGAGTAATCAACGTTTTTTCCAGGCAGTCATGGGTATGATTTTGAAAGTCTGGAATGTTGCCTCGGCTGCCATCGATGGGAAAATGGTCTTAACATCAAGTTAGAGCGCAGCCATTAGGGATTGAGAAGGAATTGTTCCTGTACACCGCAGGCTGAGTACTGCGAGAGGAGACCACTAATGGGAACCATGCAGTGTTTTCTGTTAAGAGAGGAAACTGCATGTGTGTGTGCCTATGCTGTACGTACTTGCATGCATGTATGTCTATGTGTGCATTTGTATATAAAGTATGTGTGCGTGTTTTTGTGTGTGTGTGTGTGTGTGTGTGTGTGTGTGTGTGTGTGTGTGTGTGTGTGTGTGTGTGTGTGCGAGCCAAATGTTGGGCTTCCCAAAGTGTGTGTAAATGTGTGTGTTTGCACTCATGTGGAGTGTGTTCTCAAAGGATTTTTGCTGGACCATAGCAGCGGTTTGGCCTCTCTAGTATCTTTTAAAACTGAGGCAGTCTGAATAGGCTGCTGGAGGATGAGTCATAGTGGCTAAAGCTAAAGCAGAGCTTCAGCGGTGCTGTCGAGCAGGAGGTGGCTCATTGTGTCTGTGTACATTAATATGAGTGGGTGTTTAAATGTGTACACGTGTACACGTCTATGAGATTGCCATGCAAGGAGGACAGTTCTATAGCCAGTAGATAATAAGCATTACAGTCATGTTGCTGCGTGTTTTATTGCATTCATTGTATCTTTTCCCGAACTGTTTCTAGTGTTATACATGTAATACAAATGATTTTTATTAGCAATATGATTAGTACATTTGCATAGTTAATCATAGAGTTCTTCTTGTGAGTGGTCCTGTAGACTAATCATTTAAATGTTTTATTTAATTAGTCACTGCCTGAACTGAATGTACTGGGCATTAAGGGATCATTTACAATGTAAACCAATAGAAGATGGATCTTTGTAACCCTCTGTTTATACATCAGTTTTGGTCATATCTCTCTTCCTCTGCCCACCTCTTCTCTGCTCTCTGTCCTGCCCTTCACCCTGACGCTGTCACTCTGTTTGGGCAGGGAGCCAAGGAAGGTGTTGCTGCACAAAGGCTCCACAGGATTGGGCTTCAATATTGTCGGCGGGGAAGATGGAGAAGGTATCTTCGTTTCCTTCATCTTGGCAGGCGGGCCGGCTGACCTGAGCGGCGAGCTGAGGAGGGGCGACCGGATTCTCTCGGTCAGTATTTCAATCTCAAGCTCACTACTTGCACACATCAACAACTGTTGTCAGAGATTTTCAGACCACCTTCTGTTGTCAGTATAATGATGATAGAATTAAGGTAGTCTAGTGTTTAGAAAGCCAGCAAACATCTGCCCTGCTGAAATGTCCTTGAGCAAGACATTAAATCCATAACAACTCAGAGGGAGCTTAGCTGTGCTCTGCCAGACAAGAGAATCGTGTGAAAAAGTTTCCAATAAATTACAGATCCCTTCACTTGTATTTAAACTCTTGGTGAACTCTTGAAAATGCTGTTTATAGTCTGACAATATACATTTATACACGTTCTATGAAAGAGATAAGTCACTCAGTCTAATAAATGCAACATGATTGTGAAACTTTATATTTTGAAAGAAGGTTATTCACAATCTTGTCTCTCAGTAAAAGTCACATCATTTTTATACATACTAATCTATACACCTATCTGGTTATATTTATTATTAGACCTTCAGGTCTCCACAGGATCTCTCTTGAGGATAAACTTTGCTCCATCCAGCTAGACGTGTTTTCTCTAGAGATCCTCATAACAAGACAAGCTGTGCAGCTTAAGGGTTTAATCTTGGGTTTCTTGCTAAAAGATGTTCTTGTCTGCCCGGTTTGTTGCAGGTGAATGGTGTGAATCTAAGGAATGCCACACATGAGCAGGCGGCTGCAGCACTGAAGAGGGCTGGACAGACTGTCACCATCATAGCTCAGTACAGGCCTGAAGGTGAGGCTATACTTTCTCATATCATAAACGAATACTTCATGTGCCAAAATGAGTCTTTGTCTGGCTGTATGAAGACTTATTAACAAACAACCTTAATTGTTATATTTCCAAAAGTATTCTTGAGCCCAATTAGCCTGTCCGGTATAGATTTCTTTGCTATTCAGCTTTTCTGGTGGAACCAACACTTGAACTCTGCTCAAACAATACTTGATTTGATTAAGCACAGTTTCATTAGAAGGTGGCCACAATATAAACTAAAATAATAAAGCTCTGAAAATAGATTTCGACACAGTGCCCATGTTCACAAAACTAGCTAACAA
The DNA here is from genome assembly GCF_000972845.2 of Larimichthys crocea. Taxonomy (NCBI): domain Eukaryota; kingdom Metazoa; phylum Chordata; class Actinopteri; family Sciaenidae; genus Larimichthys; species Larimichthys crocea. Next base: position 27,721,482 of record NC_040011.1, read on the forward strand.
TGTAGGACACATCTTAGTTGACATTTCATTTTAGTGGTGCAAATTCCCTCTTATATTAGCAATTAACCAAAGAGTATCAAAAATCAACTGATACATGGTGAATCTGGAGTTTTGAGCATTTTAAAGGAACCCTATGATAATACTACACACCTAAAATCTGCTCTTTACCCAGGTGACGTCATCAGGGTTATCTCAATTTAGGTCTAGAGATAATACATTTCATACACATACACATACACAAGCATCAACGTTTGTATTTGCATGGTAAATATGACTGGACTGCTAGCAGCCAGTTAGCTTAGCAGAATAGTTGGAAACAGCTAGTAAGGCTTTGTTAAGAAAATCCACCGTCAAGCACCTGTAGAGCTCATTAATTAACATGTTGCATGTAAAAATTACACAAGTCACTCTGGAGTCTTGGCTGGTTGCCTGGCAACCCTAATGATGATAACAAGACTCCAGGAAATAGTCTGGCACATAACCCCCTGTGAAACACGAGGTGTTGCTTTATACACTGAATGTTTTGCATTAATTGACAATCCTGCCATACCATGATACTGTGTGTTAGCTTTAGGGATGCTAGTTTGAAGAACCAAGTTAGTTTCCCCGTTTCCAGTCTGTGTGCTAAGCTATCCAGCTACCAATGGTGGCAACATTTTATTCATGGAGTGGACTGTGTAACTTATCCTGTGGGCATGTATCAGGTGGTGAAGGTCTCAGAAAAAAAGATTGTGGCTTTTTGGAGCTCACACTAGGCAATCAAGGTTGCAGATGGTTGCCTGGCAACCCTAAAGTTGATAACAAAACACTAGTATGAACCAAGTTAGCCGTTCCCCTGTTTCCAGTCTTTGTGCTAAGCTAACCAGCTACCGATGGTGGCAACATTTTTTGGATTTGTGTGCGAGTGGATTGTGTAACCTTTCTTGTGGGCATGTACCCAGCGGCCTGAGAAAAGACAGAAAAGATTGTAGCGTTTTGGAGCTTATTGGCTCACATTAGGCAATTAAAGTTGCAGCCTAAAGTTGATGACAAGACTCCAGGAAACAGTCTGGCACATAACCCCCCCTGTGAAACTGCAACGTGTTGCTTTCTATGCTTCACGCATGAATTGACAGTCCTGCAAGATGTTAGCTTTAGTGATGCTAGTAGGAAGATTGAACCTGTCTTTGTGCTAAGCTAAGCTAAGCTAAACTAAGCTAAGCTAAGCAGCTACAGATGATGGTGTAACTTAAGGTTGGGACATGTTATGCTGCTTTTATTTAGGTCATGTGTTTTAACCTATTTCTCACCAAGTGCACCAACTTTTAAGAAAAGTGCTAACTCACTGGGATACCCCTTTAACTGTCAGCTCTACCTGGTGCTGGTGATTAAACACCGGCTGTAAATGAGGGCAGCTCGTATTCAGGTTCAGGGGCGGCGCTTGCGTGAGCAGGCTGAAGTGTCGAGCCAACTGCAAGGCGGGCAAACCAACCGCTGTTGTCCTTCCCTGTTCAAACTCCGAGCTCCCGTGAGCAGCCCCGCTGTTCGTGGACACAAAACCCGGACAGCGATGGAAAGAGGACACTAAGCGGACACTACCGAGCCCTGCTTTTATTACAACACCGGAGGAAAGTTTAAAAGGGATCAAACTGAAGCTGGAAAAACGACAGATCTTAAAACTTCTACCAGCCTGAGCGGATGGGGGATGGGCTGGACTACAACAGCAGCAGAGCAGAAGCCGCATGAACTCCATGGCTGGATGAAGAAAGTACCGGCGACAGCGAAATAATAACCACGGTTACAATTAATCTGAGGTGAGACGAGGACGGAATATGGTGGAAAATATTAAGGCACTGAAACAGGAGCAAGCTGCGTGAGTCTTAACATTGTAAAACAGGTTTATCTTACTGCTACTGTACCGGGGCGGTGTGTCGCTCGTCTTAGCTGTAACCTGTAGTTTCACTCCAGTACTAACTTGACAGTATTAAAAGTCAGTGAACGCACCGCTATAAAAGTTTAAATGAACCTTATCCAAAGACTCTCTTTTAATTACCCTTAATATTAATGATAAGTTACCTTAGCAGACATGCGATACCCTCACCTCAAATGTAGTTAATGAAACCAGGTATGTGTTCAACCTGAAATCTGCATTTCTGTGGTTTAACGACTAGTTTGGCTTTGTTTGTATTTCTCAATCCGTGCTTGAGGCCAGTTTAAACAGTTTTACGTTGTCATTTAAATGCAGCAGGATTCATCCAGGCATTGCTTTACTGTTCTTATGTAACCCAAACCTTTAGGTGGGGACACAGAGGTGTGGTCAAACAGGTGTGTGTGTGTCAGCTTGGTGGTGGTGGTGGTGGTGGTGGTTCAAACTGTGACCTCACCTGTGAACTCACCCCTTGATATTTACTTTACGCCTGCATCTCCCTGCCACACCAGACTTTGGACATACAACTCTCTGCGGTCACAAGTCCATGTTCATGCTGACTGAAGCAGAATTTATTTGTTGGCTAGCCTTGAAGTTATTTCTATTCCAAACTAGTTTATTTTACAAAATGGCAACGCTCTTTCATCGTAAAAGTCAATTGTAGATCGGCTTTGGTGGTTGCATTTTTCTGTGTTTTTCTAATTCTTTGCATGCGTACTTAAGCATGCTGCAGTAATGCTATAACAACAATGGAAAGGATATTGTGAGCTTTAGATGTCGGCTGAGTTCTCAGGTTGGACTATGACAGGAATGTGAAGAGGCATAAGTTGTAGCATGCTCTCACACCATATTCCCCTCTCTTCCAATATAACACAAGCCTTGAATGTCCAATAACTTTCCCAAGGTCATTGACACTGAGGTGGAACAGGATCAGTGAATTGGCACTGAGCTAACGAAATACACAGGCTGACAATATTGCGGCATGAGTTTTCAGTCTGCTACAAAATGCTGATTACAATGCGCCATTCTTGTCCATGTGAGTTGATGTTGTCTCGCATGCCGGACCAATCAGGCAGCATCTTGAATAACGATGTGGTTAGTTGAATGGGAACCTTTGTTTTTCATAGCAGACCATGCTTTCAGCTCTGCGCCCCCTTTGTAACCCAGTGAAGGACAGTTATCTGTTTGTGCACAATGCTTAACTACTCTAAACACATGAGTCGAGTGCTGGCAAATGATTGACTTCCTGCATCCCCTCTGGTGACCTGAGATCTGTCGCCAGTAATTCTGCTGGCATCCTAAAGGGGTGTGTGATATGTTGTCCGTTTGAGTTTCGAGCAGGAGGAACCCACAGTGAGCTGTACAAGGACAGTCAGTCGGAGGAGGAGAGGAAGTGGAGGGCGAATGATAGTTTATGCAGGGCAAACTGCCTGGAGAGTATTCTCAGGGGCAGGGGCTGGGACCCAAGCAACCGCAGACCTCTGATGGAAGGCCAGCACTGAAGACTACTAGAAGCCACAACAGAGCACACAGGCTGCAGCAGGAGGCCCCCCCTGCCTCTCAGTGGCTTGCTGGAGCATCACCAAGTCCTTAACTCACATTCAGCTTGAAGGAATGGAAGTGAGGGGTGTATATCCACATGCTGCCCACTATCAAAGAGTGTAATTACCCTAAGCTCTTTGCATGTAGGAAATGGGAGGAGGGCCATGGAGGAAACGTTAAACTCCCTCATCAAACTCACACCAGTGTGCATTACAGAAGTTTATAGAAATAGTGAAGCCGGGGGTCTGCATGTCTCTCCTGCTGTATATTATTGGGGAGAGGGTGTGCATCTTCACTGGCTCGATTCTCCCTGAGAACATAACACACTCTCACATTACAAGTACATGCCTGCTGTGTTGCATAACTGGATCAAAAGAGAAGCGACCGTCCCCCAAAATAAAAAAGCTGTACGACTAATGAGGACACGCAGTGGGAGTGAGAGATACAGAATAGTCCCAGTTTCTATTAGCTGTCTGTTCTTCCTGTGGGTCACTCCTAAAAATATAGGCTAGCTCTTGTGTATCAGGTTCTCTAAGGGACAGAGTTTTAACATTATGAATTGTTGATTGTGAGCATTGAAAAGGTGTGCTGGTGTGTTGATGAATAATTGATGTTGGCTAAATCGCTGTAAAGAGTTGGAGTGGTTAATCAAATAGATATTATGTTGAGTGTCATCGGATTATTGGGGTAGTGTACGTCTCATTGATACAAGAACAGGTTCAGATTTGAGTGTTCATCCAACACATGTTCTGTCCGGTACAAATGAGAGAAATGGGTTTTTCTTTCCTGTTATCTTTGGCCATGTATGTGTGTTAAATCATTCCTAGGTATTTAATTATTGAGTTGAATTCCCAATTTACTTGGACTCTTCTCCCCAAACAGATTTTGTCAGCTGTCTGGAGTTTTAAATTTTAGTCTGATGGCTGTCAGTCATGAGATGACAGGATATGAAGGGAGAAAAGTTTATGAATAAAATGCAGCACAGGTCCCAGGAGTTCAATCTCAATGCTTTAACCCCTAGCCAAAAAAGGCACTCTGTTTTAAGGGCATTTAATCATGTGACTTACAATCAGTTATGGAAATAATGCTTAAATTTGCATCTACTTTGAGTGATCCGTGGACTGAACGCTGCTCTACAGTTAAGTTCTGATTTCCAGGCTCGATACAGAGCTGAGACAGTTGATGCAGAACTTACAGTATAATGTGTCGTTCTTCTGTCGTACCATTGTGATACACGACGACCACAGTGAGTTCTGTTTAGGTATTAGGAGTATCCTTCCTGTCCTGTAACAGGTGTGTACTTCCTTTACTGTGTCGAATAATCTGACTATCAGGAAGTAAGCACAGATTGATCCGTGTGTTTTTGAGAGTGTTTTCCTACTTGCACAGATATTGTAATACACTATACATGGAGCATTCGCCTGTGCTTTGATGTCATCAGTGTAAACAAGGTGCGGCAGCAATTTATGGTTTACTTTATGATTCCCACCCTGACTCCCCACAGGGGCTTAAAGCCGGTTGTAGTTCAGTGCTCTTCCTGCTTTTCTTGAACGTCCACAGTGTTTAGATGAATCATTTGGACTTTGGGAACGTGAACAAGCGTAGCATTTAGCTCTACCACCTGTGCTACTCATAGTACTATCTCTCCGGCACAGCTCTCAGCCAGCCCTTCAGGTTGGCGGTTTTGTGACGCAGGGCATTAAGACTGCTCTCTCTATGTAGTTACTCTTTGTCTTGTCCCTCAACCCCTCCTCTCCCCGCCTGCCATTCTCCCGTGTCTCCTGTGTCTGAGAGCCAAGTGGACTAGTCTGAATGGCTGTTTCCGTATGTGCTGTCCCCGTTCTAGGAGTGCTAGGACGTTGCTCTTGGTTACAGGCAGTCAGGCGGTGTCTGGTTACCTCACCTTGCAGCGTCACTCTGTTGTATTGTTAACCCTTTGAGCAGAGACCAGGGTGGAGAGCTGGCACCGGGCCTGGGGCAGGTTATGTGTTTACTTTGAGTCCCCTTCAGGTTTCGGCTGGGGGTTAGAGTTCAGTCGCCTGGAGCTTGTTTTTGCACCTGTCCAGAAGTTTTCCGGGAGCTTGGACTAACGTCGGCTAAACCGCCTTTATAGGCATGGGCGTTTGTTTTTCAGGGCTACTTGTAGGATTGTTTCAACAGAATCTGGACTTCGATCTCTTGTTGTTCACGTTACAGGAAGTGTCACCAACTATGGATGATTAAGCTGTAAGGTAGGAGTCAACCCCTAAAGGCAGGGCTGTAAAAGAGATATGTGGAAGCCATACTTGTTCTTTTATGGGCTAATAATGATGAAGACATTGATAGGTTCTGTCATTAGAGCAATATTATAGTACATTATTACTCGGTATTAACGAGCAGTATACAGCTAAATTCCTAAGCACAGCTGTACAACATGAAACATTAACACTTATTCATTCATGAGTGCAGTTGACATTCAGATACATGATGAAAATTGGTTGCTCACAGTGCTGCTTTTTGTGGTCCCAACGCCTCCTTTGTGTGATCACATGAGCGTCCCAGCCTTCTTGTTTTTCTAGCTGCATCTGCTGGTCTGTTTATCTATCCGTGTGCTGTGTGCTGTGGTGGCCTAGCTTGTTCCAGCAGTGGGCACAGAGCAAGCTGTGCACAGCAGGCTAATGAGAGCATTCTTAATGAGGAGGTCCAGGTGGATTCATATATCATCCCTGGGCTCCTGAGCAGCAACTGGATTTACACACCTATGACAAATGGTCATGCATTGGAAATTGTTGGAGGCCTTCCCTTTTTTTTTTAACCACACTAAAGAGCCCATGTTGAACTTAATTAATCTGTATAATTAATTACCTGACATGAGACATTACTGGGCGTGTAAGGTAGATCTGTGATAAACCATCTGTTCTTGGGGTCATTAATCAGCCCTAGGATTGGCTGGACCTTTCCTCTATTCGCTCCGGTGTACTGCAGTGCTAACCGAGACACAGAGCTCTCCGACCTAAAACAACTGCAGTATCACCTTAACCTTGGCTGGTTTCAACACTAAATCCCAAAATGGAAAGTATATGCTCGAGGGGCTATTTTTGGGCTGCTGTTGACACAGTTTTTTTCTTTCTCCTGACACAGAATACAGTCGTTTTGAGTCCAAGATCCACGACCTGAGGGAGCAGATGATGAACAGCAGCATGAGCTCTGGATCAGGCTCCCTGCGCACCAGTGAGAAACGCTCCCTCTACGTCAGGTAAAGCTGGTGAACACACACACACTGGCACTGACACACACAGTCATGTTTGCACTGACAACATCAAATGCTATGATCTGTCGTCAAAATAGACACCCTTGCATAATAAACCTTTACCTGCTGATGGGCGAGAATAAATCCTGAAGGCACACGACTGTCAGAGTGCAGCAGCATGACATATAACACAGATCATATGATTTAAAAAAATATATATTTCACACAGAGCTTTGGGTCAGTCGACTTTAATTTAGGACATTGAGTTGATACTCCTCACCATCATCAAAACGCTGATGGACAGGCTCACCCTGTTGCTGTTGTTTTGATACCACCTATGACATTGACTCTGCTTTGTGTAACACAGATTGACAGTGGGGCTTGTCGAAGCGACCTGCGTTATGACACTTTGGGCCAGTTGCCAAACTGCATGGAGGCTCATTTAGGAATTAAAACAGGTGGCATCCTTCTGTTCGCATCGAGCAGCCAGTCACAAAGGACTCATGGGGGTCAAGGTGAAAGGACTGTGATGTAACTCTATAGTCCAAGTGCTTCACTGTATTTCTGCTGAAGCACTAGTGCAGCTCACTTAACTGGCTCACTTAGCCTAATAGCTACATTACTAGATTGATTTAGTTCACATTCAACAGCAATGGACCTTACTCAGATATATCAATTGTATATAGTTCTTATCTAATTGGACGCCTGCTGTAGAATGAGGAGTGTTAACCGGTCTGACTCATGCCTCTCTTATAGACCGGCTCCTATGAGGCATGCAGAGCCTGCTCCTGTGCGGGTGACTAAGCCCGCAGTTATGCTGGAAAAGCTGTCTAGTTAGCTGGTTGATGCAGGAACCGCCATGTCCTCCCAGCCCAGCCTCAGGAATGTGGAGGCGTTAAGCCTCTAAGGTGTTCTCAAAAAAAAGAAAAAAAAAGAAACGGTGTCACATGTGCTCACACTCACTTTAAAACTCTTGATGAGTATGTTAAGGTGCTATAACATGATTAAGTCTTGGGATTTGCCTCATGACTCTTCAACCTATGTTAAAACTGCGCTTGCTTTCCTGTTGAGCACATTGGCAAATAGACAGTTTCAGCAGTATTGTTTTCTTATTGCCAGATGCCGTTTCGGTTGGCAGGTGTACTTCAGCAAGCCTTTAACCATAAGAGGAAATATATTTTGTGCCACACGTCTGTCCACTGGACCATGGTGTATGGCCTGTAGATATAGGCTTGTAGGTCAAGCTAAGTTTAAACCTGTAAAGCAGGTATTAATACCTTTTTAGAAACGACTCTGGGATTACCAGTCTGACAAGATAGTGACGGGCTTATCACTCTTTTTGTAGTGTAAAGTATGTGGCAGGAGCATTGTGAAATGTCAAGTGGAAACAAATGAATGGCATGCTTTAATATATGTGTTGCTGTGAAGAAGACTTGTTTGTAGAGACACTTTGAGTACAATACTAGTATTCAGGAAGAGACAATAAGATGAGTTTCACCTGGTTTATGTTGCCATCAGCCCACATGAAGCTATGTAAAGTATCACAGAGTCACAAAGTCCACTAGTGTAATGGAAGACATTCATAGCTGCCATTTTGTGCCAAGTGTTGACACAGTAATTTATCCTTCGTGCACGTGGACACACAAATTCCAGATGAAAGAAAGGAGAGTGACCAAAGCCTTTGTCTTTCCGTAGAGCTTTGTTTGACTATGATCGAACGAGGGACAGCTGCCTGCCCAGCCAAGGCCTGAGCTTCTCTTACGGGGATATCCTCCATGTCATAAATGCTTCTGACGACGAGTGGTGGCAGGCGAGGCTGGTCACGCCACATGGAGAGAGCGAGCAGATTGGGGTCATTCCGAGCAAGAAAAGGTACGCACACTCTCGATCTGCTGCACACTAATGCCAGGCAAAGCTATTACTACTACCATTCATGCCCTGCCTAAACTTATTCCTCCCCCTCCTCTTTGTTTTTTCCCAGAGTGGAGAAGAAAGAGCGGGCCAGGTTAAAAACAGTCAAGTTCCACGCCAGGACAGGCATGATTGAGTCTAACAGGGTAAGTGTAGAGGGCCAGCTGCTCCCTGCCCTGGTGCCAGAGAGGCTGTCTTCAGAGCTGCTGCTGGGCTCCCAAGGAGATGGCCTAGTTCCCCCCCTGAGTTGTGGGAAGGAGACTAGCACCTGCTCACTGAAGCGAGCACAAGAAGCGCTCATATTACTGTATAGATTACACAGAAGCTCCGTGAGGAGGTCTCTGTAACCTCCACAGCTCGTGCACTTAGTGATATTAAACAATGTGCACTTACAAAATGCCTGCATGTTTGTCAGAGGCTCAGTCATTTTCAGAAGTATAAATTCGCTGTAATGTTGTGTCTGTATCATCTGTAATTGTAAACGGATTCACTTTAATGAAAATGGTCCATGTTTAAGTTGGTAAACAGAAGCCTGTTTCCTACACAGTGATATGCCATTCATTGTCACACATTACCTGCTGCTCATTTTCATTATTTGACACGTTTGTTTACATTTCATTTGTTTTTTTGCATGGGTGTCGAGTACCCTCATTGAAACCCATTTTGTTTTTGTTTTCACCCTCTCATTGCCCCCCCGCCCTCCCCTCCCCTTCTCACCCACACATCGACAAGCAGCCAGTCAAAGTAAAGCGCAAAAAAAGCTTCAACCTCTCACGCAAGTTCCCGTTTTACAAGAGCAAGGAGAATATTGTGCAGGAGTTGGTGGAGTCTGAACGTGAGTACCAGCTGTGTGATCGAGGGTGGTTCGGGGGGGGTGTTGGTTTTTTTTTTTGTTTTGTTTTGGGGGTTTTTCCACCCTTTCCCCTTCATGCTTCAGTTCTGTCTATCAACTTTCATCTTTCCGCTCACCTCCAGGGATGGTTTGTGTGATGGCATCACACTCATCCCTTTCTCACTGTCCCAGAGAGATGCCCCACATGCGCAGCCGGCACCAGGCAGGAGATGTGGGGTTCTCTCTGGTGTGTCTTTGCATCTGTCTACGGGCTCCAGAGGGGTGTCTTAACTGTGTGGTGCCGCCAGCTGTGTGTGTGTATGCGTGTGTTCTCGGCTGCATTAACACACACACAGTCCTAACACTGACGATGCTACTCCTTGTATAAGTCCTGATCAATTCGCCAGTCAGTCACTGACCCACAACAAGAAGAATCTCATTAACTGGACGGAAGCTTTAACACTTAACAGGTCAAAATCCCGTTTTAATGGGATTGGGCTTGCGTAATTGAAAGGCCGTGGCTTACTATGAACAAAGTGGGGCTCAGGCTTAATGAGTACAGTGCAGCGCCATGTGTCAGTGGGCCTGGCGAGCACTGCACAGCACTCCTCTCCCTCTCTGCCCCAACTCTCACTAACCTCTTCTTCTTCCTGTCTGCTCTCTTCTCTTGGTTTCTGCTCTCACCTGTCGGGACACCTAGGACTTCCCAGGGTTAAGCGATGACTTTTATGGATCAAAGAGTTTGAGTAAGTGTGTGGTTGTACTGTGTCAAGCAGCTATCCCCGAAGCTCAGAGAAAAATGCTTTGTCACTGCAGACCCAGCTGGCAATGCTAAAACCACACACATTTAGGCTGACACACACGCAAACCTATATGTGTGCTCACACACACACACACACACACACACCTTCACACACGCATGCCTTCTCAGATTCACAGTACATATAAAATATGCATTCCCATGGCAGGGTGAGTAAGTGTTATACTTATTCTGAATGTCTCATGGGGTCTTTACAATAAATGTTTAGCAGAGTTTTGTCAGATAAGGTCACACAGAGCAGGAATATGTCTGTCACCACAGCAGGCCTGGTTGGAAGCACTTTTTCCCTCCAGTTCCCCTGAGTCAGCCAGCTCCTGCCTCCCTCATGTGGACGGCGTAACGCCTGTATGTTTTCTTTGTCTTTTCCCTGATATGAGATCAGCTGCCACAGGCACAGATGTAGCAATAGGAAACATTGGCAAGGGAGTTGTGGGTCATTTGGGATATTGTCACAGGAAACCCTTAATTTCCTATTGCTTGCACCTAAAACCACTTCCCTAATATTGTGAGAGCATGGCCGCCGCACTGAGCAAGACTTCTGCTTTCTTTATCCCCCCTCTTTTCTTTTTTTTTTTAAATGGCTAGATGTTGAGAAACAGGATGCTATATATTCGTAAGACTGAGGCAGGTGAAAATGTTTTTCACCCAGAATAGTTGATCTGAATCTAATTGTGGCTTTAACTGTGTCTGAGATGATCTGTAACTCGCTCTCTCGTGCTTTTGCAGAATGCCTGACATCCAACACAAGTGACAGTGAAAGCAGTTCGAGTGAGTCACCTTAATTTCTCATGGTCTTTCTGATTTGTTTTACACTGCCCACATAGATGAATAAAATGGTAGATGTCCTGCCATTAAATTGTGAAATTATATCTGTAAATGAATATTCCGCCCAAATAATTTTGTTTCTTTAAGTGAAGTGTAAAATATCTGATGTTGATTTTGTTTTTTTGTTCTTACAGAGGGACAAGAGGACACAATTCTTTCCTATGAGCCAGTTATTCGACAGGAAAGTGAGTGAATCACTGCTTCACAACTGGAAGAAACAACAATCAGAAGTCAAACTATGGATTGTGTATTTCTACATTTATCCTCACTTGCCTTCTTTGTCTCTAATGCAGTCCACTACACAAGGCCTGTGATCATATTGGGTCCAATGAAGGACAGAGTAAATGACGACCTCATCTCTGAGTTTCCCCACAAGTTTGGCTCTTGTGTGCCCCGTGAGTTTAACAGCAACAAACACATCCCGGCAGTACACAAAGCATAACAGCAGTGACATAAATAAACTTGTTCCATTCCCCTTTCCAGATACGACTCGTCCAAGGCGAGAGAACGAGATGGACGGCCAGGATTACCACTTTGTGGGCTCGCGAGAGCAAATGGAGAAAGACATTCAGGATAATAAATTCATTGAGGCTGGCCAGTTCAATGAGAACCTTTATGGGACGAGCATCTTGTCTGTCAGAACTGTGGCTGAGAGGGTAGGCACCATTCTCTGTAGGACTGGGTTACCGGATGGGGTGTGGGGTATTTGAGGTGTAACCAGCGGCATGTAAAGTTGCCTGCTAAATCAGAAAGCAAACATTTGTAATTAATGTTCCACCTCCAACGGCCTAAAATTGCTGGTTTGCAGTAGTCATTTTTGGAGCTATACAACAATCCTCCATGGAAATGTGGCCTACTTGTGTGACAAAAATCTAAAAGTTTCTTGTATATTTAACAAAACTTATCTCTACCCGCCTCCAGGGGAAACACTGCATTCTGGACGTGTCTGGGAATGCCATAAAACGACTGCAGCAAGCACAACTTTATCCAATTGCCATCTTTATCAAACCAAAATCCATTGAAGCCCTAATGTAAGTTTGAGCCCTTTTTTATTTACATACTGTAGAGATATGATAAGATACTAGTCACTGTAAGTGTTTGAGATAGTAACTCTAATTACTTGTGTTTTTCAGGGAAATGAATAAGAGGCAGACGTACGAGCAGGCCAATAAAGTCTTTGACAAGGCAGTTAAGCTGGAGCAAGACTTTGGAGAGTATTTCACAGGTTGGTCTCATGCCTTTTTCTTTTTGGTCACTGATAAATATTTGTAGTCCTCAAGCACAATGTGACGTCTTCAGATTACTTGTTTTTTCCGCCCAAGTCCAAAAGCATGAAGATACTAGATAAGGTAAATTTGCTCTATGAAGAACAGAAAAATGACATATTTTGAGATCTTAAATTTGTCATGTTGAATCCTCACATTAGGAAAAGCTAGAACCACCAAATATTTGTCAATTTTGCTTGACAATAATGAATCGACTGTCTTGTTGTTGACTGAATTGTTGCAGATGTATTCTTTTTTTAGTTTATTGATGCGACCAACAAATATGTGTGCCTCTGTGTTTGTATCTCTAGCTATTGTACAGGGTGACTCACTAGAGGAGATCTACAACAAAATCAAGCTAATCATTGAGGAGCAGTCTGGTCCCTACATCTGGATCCCCTCCTCAGAGAAGCTCTGAGCTCCTTGCCGTCCTCTCTGCATCGGTGCAGAGCTCCCCTCCTGCCTCCCAGAGACCCCACCTAAGCCCAAATAGCCCCCTCCCCTCCTCCTCCTCACCTCCTTTTTGCAGATATGTTTCATATCAAGCTTTAGTGTCATCATTATGTTACTCCCTAAATGAAAAAGAAGTCTTATCACCATTACTGTGACTGTGCACACCCCTGCATGAGTTTCTCAACAAATCCATTCAAGACTGGAAATGCCATTCCAAAGGAATTTGTCAAATGAAAACAAAAGGGAAAAAGGAACAACTCCTTTTGTGAACTGGGACTGACTGAAGATCAGAATGTTTTACAGAAATCTGGAGAGAGGAGTTGGGATTCAAAAAGAAGTTGCAGGGAAACAGAGACAAATCATACCAGGTTGGAACACTTTGTAAATGTTCATCAAAATCACATTTAAAAAGACACGCAAGATGAGAAGTGAAGACCAATTAAGGTTGTTGTTTTTGTTTTGTTTTTCTAAAATGACTGGATAAAAACCGAGCCCTGCTGAAGGTACTGTTCATGGAGTCATCTCTCTTGTTTATAATGACTGAGGAAATTAGTGGAGCCTACAAACTGGTGATCTATTTATCACAAACCAGCTTGCTGTTTGGTCGTCTGCCAGTTGTCTGTGCTGCAGCTGATAAAGACATCTCGGGAGGCAGATCAAGAGGAAGAAATGCGTTGTGAATCTCTACATTTATATTATGAAATCACAAGATCAATGATAAAATCCCACTGAGATTTTACTACATATTAAAAACTACACATTTTACACTTCACTAGAAATGTCAATTTGGAGGGCTGTTAGATTTTATTTTAGTTTTTTCTTTTTTTCTCTCTCTCTCTCTTTCTTTGTGGGATTTTTTTGCTTGTGGTTTTTAGCTGCTCTGTGTAAAGGACGGGGGTAGAGAAGTGTAACAGGGCTCTCTGCAAAACACCAAACTGCCTTACATCAAATACAAAATCTGTTTTGTGACTACCTGTTGTCTGTTAGGGAGGCTGCACACAAATGACAAGGAAAAGAGGAGACATTCTCGTCTTTTCTCACTTTTTTGTGTCCTCCAACTGCCGGGGAGGGGCCTGACTTGAGTGCAATAGATGAAACAATATCTCACCTCTGTAATAGATAAAGCAGAAACAGAACAGTCTTGCCACCTTTCCTCCTCTATTTCAACCTTCCTTCCTGTGTAATTAAAGAATTTGGCTATTAGATTACAATTTGGACAGCCAGAGGCTCATAACTTATGTTGAGCAGCAGACCACCCTATTACACTCTCTGCCTTCCAAGAGGATTCTCTTCTGATTGAATGGTCACATGGTACTGTCCTATCTGCCACCGTGACGGTGGCCTTAAAACGGGTAGAACAAGACAATAATTGTATTGGATGTCCTAACAATTAAAGAGTCAATATAACCTGTTTTGGATTGTCCCCTGTCCCCCTACCAAAAATAACACTAAAGTTGGGTTTGATTAAACCTAAATGCTTTGTGTATCTATAAATGTATGAATTCTTAATGAATCTGTTGTTGGCAGGTGCTGAACCACTGTGTTGAACACTTAGTGTGTCTGGAGTGAGCTAGACCAGCTCAGGAATCTTAACGTACGGTTACCATTTTCCCCCGCGACCGAAAAAATGTCGTGTTTGAGCGGTGACGCAGAGCGTTGGTAGCTGTCAAATGTGAACAAACAAGTACTGGTAGTACGGTCACTTAGTTAACGGCATTTTCAACTAAACTGTGTAATCAGGCTGTATCACGTGTCTTCTCTTTTCGTGAGGCGGGGAGCTTGTTCACCGATGTGGTAACCTTTGAGTTTGGCTGTTTGACATCACCTGGATTGAAATGACCTGCTCCACCCTCCCATGCAGATCTTGGCACTCTATGTTAACGTGTGCATGTTGAGAGAGAGCTCCTCCTGAAGACGGCACACTGCGGCCCCACGTTCTCACTTTCCTCCTCAGCTTTTTGACCAGTGCAAAGGGATTTTTTTTTTCTTTCTTTCTTTCATCTGAGAGCCAGACCAAACGAGAGGTCGTAACCTCGACCTCTGGGGTCCCCCTGCTCTCTCTCCCAACCACAGAGCACCTGTACCTGCAGGCATTTTCTGAACAGGTGTGCCCACCTGACAGGCACCACTGCTAAACCAGCTGTCATTACCTGTGTCAAAACCAGAGTTCAGGGAATAACCGAAGGGAACAGAGCCATTTATAAACTGCTTGCAGACTGTTTCAAAAGGTGTGGTAGCTGTACAATGTAAATAAGCCCTCAGCAGATCCCCCTCCCCCCCTCACCTGTGCTTCATGCATGTGTGAATCAAACTGGGACAAACATGTTTTATAGACCACAAATGTCAGGTAAGTAAAGTTTGAGCTACTCTTGAGATATA
Organism: Larimichthys crocea; assembly: GCF_000972845.2. NCBI lineage: Eukaryota > Metazoa > Chordata > Actinopteri > Sciaenidae > Larimichthys > Larimichthys crocea. The sequence continues at coordinate 27,736,644 of NC_040011.1, forward strand.
ATGTCCATACAAATGTGCTGTATTGTTGGTATTTCTCTTCAAATGCCTATTGGAAAATTTAACTAGTCAGATGGGAATTCAATTCCCTCAAGTAGGGCCTGTCTACATGTGATTTCTTGTGGAACGTGTCTGGGTGTATAGACTTAACAAAAAAATAAAAAATATGTAAAATAATTAAAAAGAGATGCAGGCAGAAACCTACACAATATCACAGAAACCAGGAGCGTTGATCAATACATCATTAGAAGTTTAGAGTTGGTCCTTTCTGGTGTTTAGTTGAAATACAGCTGACTGTTAACAATGTGTGTGGTATTCATACCTCAGTCAGCCATGTCAAAGCCCAAAGAACTTGATTTCATTTTCCTCTTTCCATTGAGGTTGTGGTATATAACGAGACGGAACCTGAATGCCTCTTTGTGTGTATAATTGATGAGGGTCTTTGTTCTGATGAGAGAAATGACATATATGCTTTTATTTTTTGGGTGGGGGGGGGTTAGGGTTCTTGTTTGTAGTTTTGGGTGATGATGTTTATGTTATAGCACATCTGTGCAGTAAGTGCTTGCAAACATGAACCCTTTTGATTGTACAGTAGTTTCCTTCCTGTCACTGCAGGTGGTACAGCCTATCAGGACACTCGGCCTCATGGTCTTCCCTGTCCTAGTCATGAGGGAACACAGACCTGCTTCTTTTGTTTGGGTTTTATTTTGGGACTTGACAAGAGTTTATTTGTTTGAAAATAAAATATGTGACTCAGTTATGATTTTTGATGTGCTTGTTATTCTGCTTTAAGTGGAAATAATTGAGTTATCACAGTGGTATAATTTTAAGATAAGATTAGTTGTCGCTTTTATTGACAGGAGACAGAGAAAGACTGGAAACACAGAGAGAGTCCCAGACCAAAATCAAACCAGGAATGAATGTGGTATATGTCTTAACCACTATTCTACTGGGGCGCCCTACAATCAGGCAGATTTAAAGCAACTACTTATCAAACTGAAATATTTGGTGAACATCTTACCATAACGTTAATCAAATTAAGCTGCAACAAACTGAGTCAATGTAAGTTCACCCTCTGAACGGGTAGTTAACAACAGCTGAACAGCCCCAGTTCGGTTATTCTTCCATGATGTGGTTCTTCTTGGCTTTGTCCAACTTGTCCAGGATTTCACTGTAGAGACTGGACATCTGTGGGTACACAAGGAATACCCGTATTTAAATGGTTTACAGTGGTCGTTATATGCTTAATTCATGACAAGGCCTGTGTGTTTCTCGGTCCAAAGCCTTGTCACGTTTGCCTAACAAGTAGGATAGTTTAAACTCTATCATGCTCAACAACTACAACCACCCCATTCTGCTTCATCCCCTTCCTTCCCCTCCATCCGCTCTGTACCTGTGTTTCGTAGCTTTCCTGCAGGGATCCCAGGTAGCGGACGAAGCGCATGGCGAGGCCGCACCACTTCTCAGACTCGGGGTACTGAGCCAGGCTGTACAGCAAGATCCCCGTGTTCCAAGCCTCAGTCAGCAACCACAGGGTCTCTATCTCTGGGAAGTCGTCCGGCTACAGAGAAGAGCAGGAAGATGTTCAAAAGCCCATTTAACGGAGGCCACCTGGGTAACTCACTTGAGCCAAGAGATGTAAGTGAAGTGTGGAGGAAAATCTTTCAGTGGGTAAAGCCTGTGAGTAACTTTCCTCCAATCATGTTCTACTGTATGTTAACCTGAGGAGTGTTAAACCGAGTTAACAAACTTGAAGGTCTATCATTTCTAAAGTTTCATTGGTTTTTCACAACACTTAAATCTCGGGCTTTCACTTTGATCCAAAGCTTTCAAGTAATAACTCGATATGAAAGGGGAAATATGCACTGCCTCTAAAGCAGTGTAATGTCTCAATAATTTGATGCCTCTTTCAGAGCTGCAGCTCACCGGCAGTGTGATGACTTGTACAGCACATTAACATTCAAATTGGCAGGAAGGGGGTGGTGAATGGAAGCATCTGCTAATTGAAGTGCGGCTGAAAGCCCATTGATAAAAAGAGGCTTCCAGAACAGCAGGCAGACATGGAGTGGAGGAGAGGGGGTTAATTATATAGCAAGGAGAAGTTCTGCTGGAGGGAACAGGAGGTGGGAGCCAAGGGATGGCGGCATGTGATTGGTTCTGACTCACTGCGGCTGCAATGATGGACAGGGCCTCCTCATAGTAGCCCCACACCTCCTCAAGCACATGGGCCTCCACCTCTGATACACCACTTGGGAGGGACAGCTTGATCAGGCTGTGAACGCACTTGCTAAGACAGGAACACAAAAATAGCCGCACAATCAGAAAGCCTTTTCATCCTAATAAGCACTTTGTGGGAATGGATCGTTAATGAAATGTCAAGGGTATTTTCATGCAGAGGAGGGATGGGTATGCCTGCAGCGTGCCAGGTCGGCCTGTGGTTGTTTCCTGTGCAGAGAGAGAGCAACCCTCAAGGCCTTCTTACACAGCAGAGGGAAGTGGGCTGGAGGCTCCATGGCTAAGGCTACATATAGGGGGGAAAAAAGATGCCAGCATACTGTAAATACTAGACTGTTTCTCTTTAGGCACGTCACAGAATAAAGATTAACAATGGTTTGTTTTTTTTTTTTTACCTGCAATGGTCTCTAGCACCTTGATTTCAACATTTTCAAGCTCCATGACAGACTCCAGTACTGTCTCAACCGTGGGGTCATTCAGCTTAGCATAAGCCTCGAATTCATACAGCAGCAGCAGTGTGTCTGTGGGGTCCATTGGGAAGTTTCCTGTAACACACATCGAGAATTAATTCTCTAGCTCCACTTTGATTCATGTGAAGTCGTGCAAATAAATAAATGCTGTAGGTACCTGATGCTTTCAGGGTTTTCCAGACCTCCCTACAGATCTGAATGTGCTCCAGAGTCTGAGTGAGCTCCTCCGTCTGTGAACCAAACAGAAGCACAAAACCAGCATTCTGGATTCATCGTCGCCATCTAGTGTTCACCTCCTCAGTAAAGGCAGAGGGATTAAAATGAAACACCTACGCCAGCACCGACCGAGTGGTTAGTCACCTCTCTTCTCCACCGGTCTTGGTAAATTTCCATCCATGTGGATGGAGAGAGTGCTTAAATGTAGGTGAGGGGCAGAGAAAGTGGGTGGCACACCTGGGCAGAGAGATTCGACTTCCTGTAGAGCTCCAAAGAGGCAGCAGCAGCCATGAGCAGACATGTCTTCTGACCCATGAGCAGTGTGTGATCAGAAGGGCACAGCTGGGAGAACTACAGATATGCACACACAAAAGAAATGAATGCATGATTGTACATCATATTTTAATGTAATAATGTATTTAAACACTGTACAGCAAGAGAGTGGCTTATTATCTGAAGTTGATTTTGAGCACAACTCAAATAAACATTTGTGATGTGAAAATATTGGAAAAACATTGTCTCCTCATTCAGCAACTACTTTTGATGATTCTCCTTAAAATAAAAACATCTACTCAACATCCAACAGCAGAAGCTTTTAAGCTTGTGTATTTAAATCGAGTATGTGCACTCATTGACAGAGGTAACTACAATATAGGCTGGTATTGTTGTGGGTCAGCGTGATTCTTCATCTTAAAGTGATATGTTAAATTGTTCTAAATCAATGTTAAATCCCTGTTCAGGTATTATTGATCCACCCGCACATGCTGTAGATATCGATTAATTCACCTGACAAAGCTAATAAGGACACTTGCCTGGTAAGAGAGCACAAAGAAATCCCTCATTCTGTCAGGGCTGCTCTCGCACTGCAGAGCCGAGTTCCAAGCTTTAACAAGGACACACACGCACACACAAACAAAATGAAGGTGCTGCAAGATTTCAAGTGACGGCATACCATGTTTGACTGAGGTGTCAAGGAGAGAAAGAGTCATAGTACCAATCTTCCTGAACCAGTTAGCTTCCTCTGTGCGTTGCTCGACAGTCATGCCAGACTGGTGTGAAACCTTCTGCAAAGCTACACAAACATTTTTTGGGGGGGTTATGATGCACAGCAGATAATGTAGCTGAGTCATTTCCTCCAAAAAATGCAGTATGTACTCACCCATTTTTAGATATGGCAGCAGGACATCCAGAGTCACACTCCTGCATGTAGTGATATAAAGCAGTGCATTTTAATCTGTGGTCGATTGTAATAAAAGCAGCATCAATGAAGGTACTTTCCCTCACCTCATCTCATCACGTGATTTTTCTGTTGTGGAAAGGACGAGTCGAACCAAACACCTATAAAAAGATGAATGGAGAAACCGGTGTTGACCTCCTTTATTTCACCTACTAACTTTATTATACAGAGACACAGTTTCAGTGGAGAAGCCAGGAAATATAGGTCAGTGGATCATAGAGGTGTATGGAAAACTAACAGACTCACTACAGTCTCTCAGCACACAAGCCATCTCTGCTAAGTGTTGTCACTTAATGTGTGAAACTCCACTGTCATGTTTTGTTTACACGGTCTCAACACATGAACACTGAACGCTTTAAAACGAACAAATTAAAAAAACGTGGCAACTGAAATTAAATATTTCAGTTTTCAAAGCAAACTGTGGGTTATCCAAAAAAGTCTTGTTTTTAGCTCAAGACAGCAGTATGGAAAGAAAACATCCATATGAAGTCATGTTTATCACTCTGACGCCTTTACACTTTTCATGTCAGAGTTTTTTTTTTTATTTGTCACTGACCTGAGAGCAGTCAGAACCTGAGCTTCATCTTTGGAGTGTTCACACAAACTCTCCAGAGCTTTCACGGCAGTTTCCTGCTGGTCGTTCTGTCCGAAACAAACTTCCTCACCATCGATAACACCACCACACACCGGTCATATTTATCACAGTCACACAGTATACTTATGATAAGATTCCCACATATTTTCAATTTATTTCAAACATTTTCTAAACCTCCACTGTCCACTAAGCTGCTTTATTATTTGTTTAAATTCAGTGAATTTTGTTCTGTTTGAACAATTTGAACTGTATCATATAACTATTAAAGCTGAACACCAACATTTGTCTAGACTTATTTATATTTTTATGTGTAATACACTTGGGGAGATAGTAAAGATCCTGTATATCTGATTTTTTTAACCGAAAAGTGTAAATCCAAACATCTGCCGTCATGTTATCCCTTCCATATCTCAACCCCTCCTGCACACGTGCCCTCACTAACCAGTTTGATTACACCTTCATTGCCCCTGGGGAATTTCATTTGCACAAAGAGCATATACAATATCAAAAGTAAGTACCCATATGTTTTAAGCTATATAACATCATAACAATACCATTAGACTGGGACATTAATTGCACTGGACCAAATACATTCTTCTCCCATACTATATATACCACAAGTTTTATGTCTGCTGTACAGAACTTAGTAATGAGTCCTGTGATGAGTCCTACCTCTAAAGCAATCTGAGCTGCCAGACTGAGGAGATTGGATGCAGCGTTCCCAGATACCAGCAGTTTGTCCTCACTGGCCACAGGACTCTTGGACAGATGTCCCATCACATTCAGTGCCTCTGCAGCTGGTGCAAATAAACAAGCCTCAACATCACAAAGAATATTCAGAAAATGTGGCTGTAATGAAACTGTAACACGACTACCACAGCTAATGTTTTGTAAATACCTTTCCCCACATTGTTCTCCAGCACTGCGATCTTGTAAATACTGAACTGGGTGAAAATGTTGTCAGGATCACACCTCTCTGCTTCTTTAATTGCTTCTTTGGCCTGAAAGAAACACATTTTCATACACACATGGATCACATGCAGTACATAAACTGCAGAAATGTGGCAAGTAGACATAGACAAACTACCTGGTGGGTTCTGACACTTACCACCCACTGCAGCCAGAGACTACACAACACATTTAATTTCCTGACTTGTTGCTGTGGCTCAGATGGTCTTACCTTTTCCAGTTGTTTAAGCTGCAGGAAACAGGAAGCTCTGTTCCTCTGTAGTTTGGCTGAGTTGGGCTCCATTTGACCTCGCTTAAAGAAACTCAGGGAGTAGTTATACCACTGAAGAGCCTCAGTATAGTTCCTGGCCTGAGAAGAAAGATACACTACATAAACATTAAATTGTATTTATTTATCCCTGTGTGGAAATTAAACCTCCGCATTGTACCTATCACAACTATTTAGGGGCAGTGGGCAGCAACAGTGCAGGGATCAGGGACTATTACTACTTCTGAGTATTTCTGACATGCACGTCACTGGGTTTTAAGGAAACCATAGCACTCAAAGCAAACCCACATAAACACAGAGAAACATGCACAGTGCACAGAGATAGACAGCCTTCTGGCTACGAGACAACAGTGCTGTCACAAACTATCGGGTGTGTCTACACTATAAAATATCTTGTGAATTAAGGTTGTGTTGGGCGTACCTCAAAGTGTTTGGACGCTTGATCCCACAGCATGACATGTAGACATGTGAGGGCCTGTGGACTCAGCTGTTTTCCTGTATAGTGGCCTGTGTGGGTGTCAAAAAAATGTAGTACGAATACAGAGGCACATCTACAGTGTACTGACTGCACTGCTATGAAATACATCATGTCATTCTAATGGAAAACAAATATGGTCTACGTGTGAAACGCAAATAAAATAAAGTACCAGTGATGATATCTTCTATCTTCTGTTTGCCCAACAGCTCCTTGCCTCTCTGCAGTAGCAGCTCAACATGCAAGACAAGAGCAGTTCCCAAGTCAGGGGACGACTCAAAGTGCTGACACACACGATTCAGACACTCAAATACCAGCAGATCTCTAGAGAAATCAAAACAGACATTATTGTAAGAGAGATAATTAGTATGTGTCTGGGCATTCCTGTTTATTACATTCATGTTAAGCTATGTGTGTGATGTTTTTACCTGTCTCCAGACGTGAGTAGTTTCACTGTGCTCAGACACACTTCAAGGGAAACTTTCGCTTCCAGCATCTCATTAAGTCCTGAAAACATATTTTTATCATCTGCCTTTAAATGTGCATGATGCTTAAATCACCCAGTGACACTTAGGAGGGTCCCAGTACACAGTCCTTACACCTTAAACTCATCAGGAGACATTTGTTCTTAAAAATCACCATTTTTTCTAATAGTGTTTGAGAATCTACTCAAATGTCTCAGCCACTAACACCCCACTGCTGCCTATGTTAATCAAGCTCTGTATAAATAATTGAATGAGGTCGGGTAATGACTAACCTGCTCTGATATGATCATCTGAGGCCCTGCATCTCAGGAGTATTCTGATCTTTAAGTACAGCCCAGAGGCACTCACACATTCCTGCCAAATTGCACAATGCCATTAGCTGCATAGCATCTATTCTGTTTTTTTTTGTTGTTTTTTTTTGGTTAATGCATGCTCCAAAATGCATATGTAAATCACAATGTGAAAATGATTTCATGTATCTCACCTTGTTGGCTAAGCTGACAGCATTAAGAGCTTTCTCCTGAAATCTGTCACAGTCCCACTCCAGATAAACAGTGGCAAGGAGCCTCAAAACCTTGGCCTGTTGTGATGGAAACTAAACAATTAAAAAATATTTTAATGTACCCATTGCTTGTACAGAACCTTGTATAGCAATATCTTACCCGGACTTCTGGTCCAGGAGCATATGTCACATTCATTTTCCCAATGTCATAGCTTTGGCTGAAACAGAAGTAGAACAAATCTCTTTTCTTACCGCTTTGTTTCTCAACATGTTACTATAGAAATTAAATGTTATATTTACCTCAACCAAAACACGCTATCCTCGAACTTTCTCACTTCGTAAGTGTCTATTCCAAAGTTGTAGCACATAAGGGAGAGGTACGCAGTCTGCATTGAAAAAATACATTCACAGTTAACATCACCCACACTTCCAGCAGCAATATGTACTGTAAATGTGAAATAACTATATTATATACTTGTGTTGTTAGAGTGATAACAGAGGAAGTATTTTTTACATCTTTTGGTAGCCTGAGCAGCATTTCTTTACAGCGCTGCATATAAGCCACAGCGTCATGATTATTCCCTTGACCTAAGGCCTGTGAAAAAAAAAGAGAAACTTGAACTTCCTGTTAAATGTCAGCAAACAATATAACATTCCCCATTATCACAGAATGAGATTTTCCCCTCTCATTGTTTCACAGTTCACATTTTAGCTGTCTCACACTTCACACTGCAAGTCTGTCAGAATAACACTTCCTCAGCTGCCAAATATCACAAGAACAAATATTCACATTGAAGGTGTTGAACATCGCATGCGCAACAGCTTACCGATTCTGCCTGACATGAGAGAATTCGAAGCAGATCTTTCTCTACATCTCCTTTGGATGAAGTGATGTCAGCTGCTCCATCACCTCTGGACGTTAGTTTGCTGTAGAGCGTTTCCAGGCTCTAGGGATATTGTATGTTGAATAATTTGTAAAGACATCATATTTCTCTTTGCTCACTTAGTCTGAGTGTTCATTTTTTTCCTTCACCTTGACAGCAAGCCTTAAGACGTTATCTGCCATCTGAGGATTTTTGCAGTCCAGCCAGGTTCTCCCTGTTTTGCCTGCCATCTGTAAAGATTAGACACTGACAAACAGACCTTGTCATCCTGAAACCGGTGAGCACTCACAGACTGTGCCGACAGTATTTCTTACCAAGATTTGCTTGCGGAGGACGCCCTCTGTTGGATTCTCAGGCTCACAGCAGTACAGCAGACTGCATGCGACATGACGCACTGTCAGGATGGTGAGAACATTTGAACGTGACGTGACACGGCTTGCAATCCTTAAGTTGTAACAACATTTCAGATGATGTGTCTGAGTACTCTCAGTATCATTTATAAATGAATACTACATCTGTACTGTACCTTTGGCTTTCTGATTTTTACTTATACTCGTGCCCACGTTCTTAGTAACTGCCCAGTTCCACAGCTGGATGGCACACTCCTCAAGCTGTAAGATGAATAAGAAAAATAAATATGCATGCACCTTACACAAAGTAAGTAAGTAAGTAAAGTATTGCTAATGTCCTATTACTAGATAAATAGATCTTAAAACCTTACGACTATATAATATGAATAATGTTTTGTTGAATAATGTTTTTGTTTTTCAGTTGCCGTCACAGTCAAACTCTCTCACACACTTAAATCTACCTGCGGATCTGTTATTTTAGGGAAATCTTCCAGAGCAGAGACTTCACCGAAGAGTTTCTCTATGACTTCATCAAAATCTGCCGGCTCTGTCTGCAGCAGGTTTTCTGTGAGACCTGTGTATGTCAAAAAAAAAAAAGTCAGGACATGTTGACAGGACATGAACAAGGCAACAGACAGCAGCAGACACCTCATCTATAACAGTGGTCAGTGATGTCTGACAGGGTATGGCACATATCACAATATCGTTTTGCCCACTACACTCATAGCAGAAGTTATTTCACCACAGGAAACAAAAGGAGGAATCTGTTATCGCAACACTACTTTCCAGCTGAGTTAAAAAATTAAGCAACCCTATACTTCTTTAATTTACAGTAGTTATTCAGTGTAACTTCACTACAGCATGACATTAACACCATAAAATAAAGAAAAGTAAACAACTTTTCAAACGTTTATAAGCTCCTATAATTTTGTATTTGTACTTGAATGAATAAGTTTAGCAGCTTATTAAAATTCTCACTGATTTAGCCAAAAATACAGGGTTTCTTTCACTGAATATTCAGGTAAAGTTAGGTAAAAGTGTCTTGTTTATTGATAATGCAACTGTATACAACTGTATCGTAAATAAACATCTCAAAAATCCATTTTTATAGGGTAGGCAATGAGCATGAATATATAAAACGAAATAACTACCTGTTAGCTGCTAGCCTTAGCTAATGGCGGCAGTTAGGTTACCTAGCAACGGTTAGAGACCTAGTTTAGCAATGTTAGCATGTAGCTTTACTACAACTGCAATTTGCAGCCCAAGCGACCTTAAAACAATATTTATACAACAACTAGTTACCAAGTGAACCGGATAGTTACTCACATTTGACAGTTGAAACAAACTGCTCCATGTTTTAGGTTTAAACCCGCTGAAATGAGTTGTCGGTCCTCACCACAGCGCCTCTTACGTGACTGACAGCTGACACAACAAATGAGCGCCAAGTTAAATCTGACCAGAAGGAAAGGTAACAAGGTTTAAGTTTGGATTAGTGTTCACTATTTATTAAGACTTATTGTGCCTTTAGGCTGTTTAATTGACCCATATCTTGGTCATTATAGTATCTGGTTGAGTAAAGCATTATGTGATAGTTGCTTATTGTTAGTCTAGTTAGCTTTAAGTGAATGGTAAGGGGATGGGACATATTGATTTCTTTAAATGTCCCTTCTGTAGAAATAAACCAATTTCACATATAACATTTTTATTTGATAAAGACAGCTGCAGCAAATAACCTTAATTAAATGACTGCATTAAGTGTCAGTGCCTGGTTTGGCAGGGTGACACACCCCATAGATTGTAAATAGCTCCGTGTCACCATTAACTGTGTTGGATACACTTTTGCTTTTTCTGTTAGAAGAGCCAGGACTGTGATGCTGACATATCAATATAGAGATATTCAAGTTTAATGTCTAAGAAGTGGAGCTAATCTCATTTTTAACATATATACAGAGCCAAACAAACATACAAAAACAGAAGCCCTAAATGTTCATTTCCTTTTTTCTTATTCATGAAATAAACTTTGAATAGATCATTTTTATTTGATATTAACTTTTTCTGGTGACTTGTACAGGGTGTACCCCGCCTCTCAACCAATGTCAGCTTGGATAGGCTCCAGCCTGTTGGGACCCGGGTGAGGATAAGTGGTTACAGAAAATAGATGGCTGGATTAACTTTCTCTATATTCTCGTTTTTATGTTATACTTTTGTTCTTGATCTAACAATGGGGGAAATTGAACCCAAAATATTTTAGAACAGATTCTAGTCCAGGTGTTGAACTGGGGGCCAACTTTATCCATGAGTTTCCAGAAATCTTTAGGTAGGACCAATCCATGACACTGTTTTGACAACAACAAGAAGTTATTATATTGAAAGAAATTGTCTTGTTAATATTGTTTGACTATAAGCTATATTTTGCCCACAAACATTTACTCCATAAGATCCCTTCCCTCCCTTGCTTCAAAAGCTGCAGTGTGGATGTGGTCTGGATACTGCAGGATTGTTTTTACACAAGACTGACTACAGCTATTTTATCAACAAGGCAGGCAGCCAGACCCCCTCTACACCTCTCCTGAAGAAAGTCTTTATTTCTACTGGTTCATTTACCAGAGAAGACTTTGCGGTTTAGGCAAAAGGAAGAGTACACGCTGTGTGTGTAGAACCAGTTAGCCCCCCATCGTGTGTTTTGAACACCAGATTCTAAAATAAAACACTTTAAATCCACCCCTCTCAGCTAGCAACTTCCAGCAATTGTTCATCTGGAGACTTATCTGCTGCCCTAGTGGCCCGGTGGGAATGTCTCCTTTTCTGAAGACTTATATGTGAAGACACACTGAGAAATTTATTTTAGCAGACAAGGCAGTTTATTGCAAACTTCACCTCTGCCTTGTGAGCTACTATTTTACTTCAAATGTCAAAAGCATGTTATCTTCAGATTACAAGACCTGCTTTTTGTAGCCATTTGATTTGAGTCTTGTCAGTGTGCCAAGAATCTACTGTTGCTTCACCAATGTTTCATAAAAGTGAGTGTCCAATGGAAACAAAGTAACCCAACAGCCTTAAAGTCTATCATGTTCCCTTTTTTCTGTGGAATAAATCATGCAGAAGAGAGAGAGAGCTTTCTGTGTATGCTCCTTCTAGCCACCCAAATATGGATATTGTTTTGTGATTTTCTTGAGTAATTTCATGAAAATACAAAAATTAAATAGTGCTTTATTTACAGTAAACTAAACTACTGGTACTGTGTAGGACATCTTTGGATCCATGACAGGATGGTCTCTGAGTCACAGAACGACTCCCACGACTTGGATGTTTTAAATTGTTTCCTATGTTCTCATGTTCCTTTTTACTGTTGTCCTGTTGCAGGGTCCTGTATCTTGTGCTGTGACTCACCTAGGACGGACCAAATCTCATGATACAGTCCAACATGGTGGCCGTTCAGTCTTGACATAGGCGGAAAGGTGAGGACAGGATGCTCTTATTTACAATGGCTTCTACTGTGACCTGCAGCAGCACAGTAATTGTTGTAGTGATAAAAGAAAACAGTCTGCAGCACATCCACACACACTGCAGGGTACTACTGGACAAAAGAAGATTATTTACATTGATATAAAAAGCAGTGTATCCTGTTTCTAAAGTTAAAAATAAATCCAGCAAATGTTTATTCTAAACACTTGAGCAGATATATTCAGTCTGATATCACAATGATTGTTTACATTTGATCTTTTTTTCTCTTGAAACAAGATAACTGCTGTTACCTTTAACCTCGGTTAGATAGTAGGTTAATTTTATCAATGGCAGCTTTACATGCAAAAGATAACTTAATGATCTACTTTACAATTTACCTTCAATCTGTCATTTAGAAATGCACTCTGACCACAGTGAGCCTGACCACTATGGGACTTTTGAGACACATACAGATTACCAAGAGGAAAACAGATTAGGGATTGTGGCAGAGTAAATTCTGAGCTGATTTTTTCTATGTTGATGAACTGATATGAGTATTCAAAGGTACTCTCCTTTCATGAACAAGTGACTTTATTAAAGTTCAAGTGTGTAGGATTTAATGGCACCTCGCAGTGAAGCTGCAGATTACAACCAACTGAACACTCTCCCACGCCTCACCCTCTCCTTTAAGCATGCAGGAAAAACTCTGGCTGTAAAACTCACATAAAAAGCAAAAGGCCATATCGAGATCAGTTTGTCTCGTCTGGACTACTGTATAAAAACATGGCAGACTCCATGGGAGAGGACCAACACTGACTATAGATATAAAGACTCGTTTTAAGATAACAAAAACACGACATTTCTTACATATACATTTATGAAAACATAGTTATGAATATCATCTGCCAATAGATACACCTAAATCTTACACACTGGACCTTTAAAGAATATTTAAGTTAGATACTCTTGCTAAATAATTCAACATAGACTACCACCCGATCCTGCTTGACATTGCTGGGGGCTGCTTCCTTTTGTTTTTCTCGGTGCTGACTGCCACAGTACTGTAAATCACGGCACACACTTTCTGCATTGCAGACTGAGAAATGTAATGTTATGCAGCGATGCCGATGTGTCTGTGATAGGCCTGATCAGTATATCAGCCAAGCTGCATTAATTAATATATATACCATGACAGAAGTGATAAATCTTATTCAGGTTCATTTCACTTTCTCTTAGAGCTTTACATTAGAAATAAATATAGTTGTTGAGATTTCTATTGCACATTTACATGTTCACTGGCATCACTACACCATCCCCATCAGCAGGAATATCACAGCTCTGCCTAATCTTTATTTCTCCTAAGACATTTCCGTCTCAGTAGCCTGGAGGTCTCCCCCCCCCCCCTCCCAAAAAAAAAAGTGACGTTGCGTCCCTCCTCTGTGTCTCCATAAAACGTGCCTCACGCATGGGTTGTAAGGCCAAGTGAGGAGGCGAAAGGGAGGAGAGTGTGTTTCAAGACGCGCACGAAAAAGCAGGAGCTGATTGATTTCTTGCTTTTGTTGGCTATACCAGACACCGGTTAAGAGACTGACATACCACTCATTCATTTTTTATTTTCTGCCACCCATTGAATTTAATTCATCTAACTTGTTTTTGTTCGAGAGCACCTGCCCCGAGGATACAGCGGTACATCCGTCTCCTCTTTGCGGGATCGGGATTTGGACTACCCAGCTGCGCAGGGGAGCTCCCCTGCGAAACGCGTAATGCGAAACGCGTAATGGGATACGGGATCACCGGCGCTTTTTGCATGTACACCTGAGGGGCTATTGTGGATTTACAACACGGGCTTTCAGATCAAATATAAGACTCTTTTTTGATTTACTCGCATTTAGAAGAAACTTTTCCGAGTGACTTTCATCAGTCACTCGGAGTTATAAGCCTGCACAGGGACTTTATTTCTAACGCACGGTTTGGATCTCGCTGAAGAGTTGGCAGGATGGTCTCATCCGACTGCTTCAGACTGGTCGTTGTGATCTTGTGTTGTTCATCACTCACAAATGGTAAGCAATCGTTCTTGCTCATCTGTTATTTACGCGTAGAGGAGAGTTTGTATGCATGAAAGAGCAACATTTGATTGAACAATTTGATTGGCTTTAATGAATGGCTGAATGCATATTGTCTTATATATGACGTAATCAGCTGTAGTAAGAAGAAGTACAGAGTCACTTCAATTATTTTTTCTTAATAATAATAATTATATCCTTCTCATAATTAATTCAGCTGTAACCAAGAGTTTACATTTTTAGGTCAGTTTTTATTTTATCCTAACATTTGTGGATTTATTTATTGTTTATACATGTAACATCTTTAATTTGCATCTTTTAGTTATATGAGGTGTCAAGAGTTTAAGACAGTGATTGCACCTACAGTTCCCACACAGGTCGCTAGAGGTCGTCTTGTCCCGTTGTAATTGGGTGATTATTGAGTTAATAAAATTTGTTGACTCTGACAGGTAATAGAAACAGATGTGTAGACTTTATAGTTTAATATAAGGTTGATTTTGTCAATTAAATTTAGATTCAGATTTCTTTTCTTAGATAATCCGATATGATATTGCCTTTTAGTGTTTTTGTTATATATTGTAAAAAAAAAAAAAAGTTTATTCCAGCAATTGTTATCTGTGAGTGGACAGGATGAAACAGAGGGCGCACGTTTCTTCTGACAGTACAAACAGCTTCATTGTCTCGTGTCACTCCACAAAAACAAGATAGAGTATAAAAGGTGGATGTTCCTCCACCTTGTGCCAGGTCTAGAGTGCCACTGAGATACTCAGTAAGCTTTTGTCATTTCCAAATAAACAGCCCATCCAAACAAAGGAAATACTGTTCACGTCCACCCCCCTTCCCCCAACACAGACCTACTCATACACACTTTCAGCCTACAAAGCTTTGTCTACTGTTTTTAAGTAGGTTTCCTTCACTGTCCACACACAAAGCGTGGGAAAGACACAAGGAGGAAGCGGACGTAAGGGCAAGAGGCAGCCTGGAATTGTTCTGGCTAGTAAAGGTCACGGAAATGTGACACGCTACCTGAGCAAAGATTTCTTCCCGGAGCTCCTTGTGTTCATTTTGAGCTATGTCAAACTCCATCTACAAGACAATGGCAGGGAGGAAAGGGGGGGTATTGTTTCTGCACAGGAGCCCCTGACTGGTAGAGCCATTAGTTATTGATAGTGCATCAAGTCTATTCTGTTCATGCTGAACTGTGTAACAAATGAATTCATTGTTTCTGTACCGTACAGAGCAGTACAGAAACAATGAATTATTGCCTAAATACCGGGAATAAGATTCATGTTGCATCCTGTCAGCGATGATGAATAGAGACCTTCATTATTCAACTGAGACACATTTCTTCTTATTTCTTCACATTTTTACTACGATTTTAACATTGATTGAGAGGTAAACACTCAATAAAAGATAATCTAAAGTGTTTGGTAATTTGTTAATATTTGACTTGTAGCTGCTCCGTGGGTCGATCTTCACAGGCATGACCTTTTGTCAGCAGTTTAAATAAAAAGGGAGAGAACCTTCGTGCAGCTCTCTGCGACATGGTGCTTGCATTTTAGACTTATTTCAGTAGGTCTGGTTAATGGTTCATGACTTTAAGCCTTGTGAATATCACTTGGTGTATGATGCATGCAATAATACAATAAACCTTGTCTGTGAATTTTAATAGATTTCATGCTATGTCCAGGTAGTTTATAAAATTATTTCATGCCTTGTACAGATTAATTTATGAGCCAGGAGCAAGGTCAGTGCGTAGACTGGCATTGTTTTAGAGTGAGTTGATGTTGTGATGTTGGAGTCATTTTTACTTTCCTGCTGAGACACATGAGATGAAGTGGAAAATGGGAGTGATGAGGGGTCAAGCAAGTGCAGTGGAGGCTCATTGCTCACCAGCGGTACGTCTGGGTCAGTGCAGGCAGACACATTCATATACACACTCACCTGGATTTAGTGACTTACCAGCAGAGCAGAAAAAGTAATTCCCTTCCACAGGGATATTTAACTTAACAAATTGCTTTGTGTAGCAGTTCTTATGGGATGATTGCAGCATCTGGTCCATACTAGCCATGTCCACCCTGAGCCAGCAATATATTTTCTTTGAATCCTGCATGAGATTTCAATTTCGAGGAGCTTCTGTCTGACTACTAGTCTTAATCATACATTATGGAACAGGAATCTTCTGGGTTTACCATTTTGGACTCTCATGCAGCGATAACTGTTTGTTGGCTCCACTCAACTTTATATAACCTAAAATGGCCACCCATCATGGCCAGATGTTTCATTATTTTGCTTTTTTAAGAGGAGTCTGGGGCATTTTGCCTCTAAATCTCCAAAGACTAATATACGGCTAATAAAAAAGGCACTCTCCCTAACTGTTGTCTTAACCTTGCAGTTGGCAAAGTGAAGGGCTGTGTGGGAGAGAATACACCAGGACACAGACCACGTAATGCAGCCAGAGAAGTGGTAGCTACTCTTGTTTTAGCAGGTGGTCCTGTCCTATATCTTGTCAAGGTTTCAGCTTTGTGGCACCAGAGTGTTAAGTCTTTAAAATGTGTCTCTTTGTTTGACTTAAGGAATATTAAACTATCAACAGGCTAAACCGATTGCCTCAGTAACCAACAGATTGGCAAAGATGACGCACCAAGAGTGACCCTGCCCTCTTTTGTTAAACAGCAACTCACCCTCCATCCTTTCTATGTTTTTGTTGTCATAGAAGTACACAATAATGTGGCAAGGTTAAACACGGGAAACGTTATGCCATATTGTTTCTCTTGCCTTGAAAACGCCAAAAAAGATGTTCTTTCTCCAACTCTCAAGATAGCTTCGTTGTTTCATGATGGGATGGGAAGTACAAAGAGCTGCAATGTACTCTCCGCAAAAGAGAAGGGAGTTCCGCACATTATTTTCCGCACTTGAAGGGTTGTGACTTGTTTCCTGTTTGATTCAGTGATAGCACAGTCATCTCAGTACAGTAACAGTAGTTTTTATTACACAGTATTGACTTCCAGCAGTGTGCTGCAACAGCGATTTCCTTTCACATTTTCCTTTCACTTTTTCATTGTTGTTAACATTCATCTCAGTTTGGTTTATCTTTAACCTTCAGTCCTGTTAAGTTATAATCTAATAATGTGATAACTAACCACTTTTATGGGCTTTTTTCTCAGTTCATCTCAACATAGTTGCGCTCAAAATATCTTGTCTCCATGTTACATTATAACACATAAAAATCATGCTAATTTTATAATTATAAATAAACTAAATTCTTGACTATACGATGAAAAGAAATTAGGGTACTCTGAGGTAAACATTTTCAGTTGCATTGCTAAACCTCTGGCTTAGATTAATCGAAAACCTCCTTCAGTTGTTCATTGTTTGGCCATTCTTTCGGACTAAATATTTAAATCACATTTTCTGGGCCGCAAACATCTCAGAGCATAGAATAATGTAAAATGGATCCTGAAATCCAACACTGTTCGTTTTTTTGTCTTTAATTCCCAACTGGTAGTAAACCTACCACAAATGTTTTCACGATGTCCTGTGCCACTTCCCTTCATCAATGCCAAATGAGGACAAGGACATACAAATGCCATCCTGGTCTAATCTTAGTTAACTTGGTTCTGTGTCAATATTTAGTTTGATGTTGTGTGACGCACTCAAGACCCCATCATGAGTTGACCACCCCCCTGACTCTGTTTGTTCCATGCCTGTCCTCTTCTTAATGGCTCTTAATGAGAACCAGCTTCAGGGCTCTTTGAACTGACACAATAAGCACAATTTCTGGCATTTTTCAGGCGCTCTGCTGGAGGAATGCAGCACACAGCTGTTATGGAGGGTTAGGGGTGTCGGGACGCTTGCTGAGGTCAGCAATGGGCAGGCACTGGGGCAGGTGGGAGTTTTGAGGGTGTGGGTGTAGAGAGACAACCGCGGGATGTTTTCAGTGGGCTGCTGCGGGCCCCTGCTGATTCATCCATCTGTAGTGTGTTACTGAGGGGAATATGGGAAAAAGTGGCCAGTTTTAAGAGAAAATCTGCCTGTCAGTGCAATTCAAGGTCAGGCTGATGGTTTTTATTGTTGTTAATGTTATATGTGTGTGTGTGTGTGTGAGCAGATGCCAGCATTCGTGTGTTGCTTTTGAAGAACTGACATGTATAACATGCAGAAATATGTCTTGCACACAACACATGACTCATAGTGCTTTTTATTCTGCTGTTTGTCCCAGGGGTCAAATTACATTTGATTGCAAAGTTCTCATTTCCAGATATTGAAATATATGACCCAAATAATTACCAATGTGAGGCCAGAAAAACAAAATTTGTGTGACAACTAAAGAGCTCAACAGATAATTATAAACTTCTTTTGGATTCTGTGATTGTTTATTAACATGTGAAACTTGGATTTTTTCATTAGTCTAACATACAGCTAGAAGCACGTGGTATCACAGCATGAAAGAGCACGAGCCACATCCCTTCCCCTCTGCATAACCTTAAACAATAAAACAATGATGTTCTAATATTTTTTGAGGAAGTCAATATTGAGTGCCACTGCCAACACTGGCACTGTCAGCTCATTCTTAGCACAACAGCTGTTCTGAATAATAGACAAATACTTGTAAAGTGTGTGTGAGTGTGTGTTTTTCTGTGTGTGTGTTGTTGTATTTGTAAATGCAGGTGCACTTGTGTATGTGTGTGGGTTTCCATGCATGTATGCATATATCTCCTGTATCCATCATCTCCTGGCAACAAGCTGTTGTGTAACTCCATTGTTTTTCTCGATCCTATGCTACAAATAAAGGTTTCCCTAAAGACTGTCACATGTGGAGTGTCGACTTAATAAACTTGTTCTCTGACCATAATGACAAGCTGTTCGAGGTCCCAGTGAAAAGAAGGAAGTCACATGCTGGGACACCTCCTGGACAGCAGGGAGAATCACGGAGTTTCCTATGTTGATTACGGTTGGAGGGACCTCTCAACAGATACAGCTGGCTACGCACCAAGTAGAGGCCCCCTGGATTCAAACATCTCAACCTTGTGTTTAACAATAGCATTTAGAGAGCAAGGTCAATGGTAAATGAAAAAATTACTTGTTACTAAAAGAGCGGAAGGGTGCACCCAAAAAAGCGGTTTGATTTAGAGAAAACACACACAAAAGCACTCATCAGGCTCTCCCGCGGTTCCCCAGTGATTCTGACTGGTTTGACCTCCCTGGCAAAGTGGCACAGCTGCTCCCCATATTGTCCCCTTCCTCCCTCTATTCCACCTTCTCTCATCCCAAACCATTTTTCATTCAACAGCCTGCCCTTACAGCACCAGAGACACCGAAGTGCTCTTACAGCGGAGAATCACTTGCATTATAGGCAGAAACATCAGCACAAAGTGAACCCACATGCACAGTGCTGAAGTGATTACAGTGTTTTCCATTCTGTTGTTTAGTGTGACGGTAGCTGACAAACAGCAGTAATGAGTTGTAAATGTGTAGGTCTGTTGGCCTTTCTCTCTCAGCGCTCTGTGTTTGTGTGTTTGTTCGACAGGTCATTCGGAGAGAGGACACTCGCCTAAGATTCAGCCATCTGCTAATCAACTCATTCTTCAAAAGGATGATCAGTTAAATCTTGTATGCCGGTATGTAACACACCTATTTATGTCGATGGCAAGTCTAATTAAACAATATTTAAAATTTCAGTACACCCAGTGTTAACATGTAGCCAGTAGATGAATGTAACATTTACTCAGGTACTGCACTTTGATGTACTTGTACTTGAGTATTTCCATTTCATGCAATACTGCAATACTATAGTTTTTGCTTACTTTTTTGACATCATATATAAGATATTAAAGGTCCAGTGTGTAGGATTTAGTGGCATCTAGCAATGAGGCTGCAGATTGCATCTACCTGAATACCTCTCCTTTACCCCTTACAAATGTTTAGGAGAAACTATATTACCTGCAAAACAACGCAAAAAGCCATCTGTAAAGCTAGTGTTTGGTCTGTCCGTTCTGGGTTACTGTAGAAACATGGTGCTGCAACATGCCGGACTTTGTGGTAAAAGACCTGCTCCCTCAGTAGATAAAGAGGGCTCTTTCTAACCCGTAAGATAACGAAAACACTTTATTATCTCATATCTTATATTCTGCCAGTAGATCCCCCTAAATCTTACACACTGGGTCTTTAAGTAAACCATAGAAATACTTAATAATTCCACCACTGCATTTTGTCATACAAGATTACCTAAACATTATTTTTTGTGATAAATAAACAAGTTTATGGCCCCAATTTTTCTTTCCCTTAATTGGTCAGTTATCAGAGGTCAGTTTCTGAACTGTGACTGCAGCCATAAAGTTTAAACTCTGCTCTCACTACATGACAGAAAGGCCAAGGGTAAAATAAACGGGACATTCCTGAGCCTCAGGACACTCGCTCGCTACAAAGAAGCTGGGACAATCCTAAACAGGAACCAGTGGTGGTGGTCTACATTTATCAGTCCGCTGCAATTTCCTTTAGGGGTGATGGGACCCAAATGTGCTGCATTCACATTTGTTAAGAATTTAGAGAGTCTTACATCATTGTGTAGGCTCGCAAAGAATGTTCAGAAACTCACGTATATCTAATGTAATGCTTCCCTACAAGGCGATTTGCTGGCCCATACTGTCTTGTTTTCTGTCACTGGATGAGAGCTGGAGGTCGCCTGACCCAAAATTCTGCAGGAAAAGTCAGTGGTATGCAAGACATGTTTGATTTTCCTCTGGGATCTCTTTAATGAGAGTTTTAAAATGGATGCTGTGTGGAAAGAATGTGTTAGCTGAGCACACCATTCAAGAGAAACATGTTCCCATGTGAAAGTTCAAGTTATTGGATGACTCAAGATTAACTCAAAATAAACTTAAAATGAACATCTAGTCAAAATGCCCCAAGGGGAGAAGCAGCCACTGCCATCCCAAACTAAAGAGACTGGGAGTTAATTGCCAGCTGTGACACTTTTCTCAAAATAGATCAATGTTTTGGATCCAGAGCTTTATTTCAGATCAACACTAATGTGATTAAGCAATATTGTCTTTGGGTTCAACAAATATTGTCTCTCTCTGTCCTCTGTCAGAGGTCACGGCCCGGTGCACTGGACACTTGGTGATCACCGTCGATCGATCTCGTCAGAGGGGGTTAAGGTGGAGCAGTGTGACTCCAAACATCCCCACCCACACTGCAGCAGACTGACGGTCACATATTTGAGTGCCAGTGACACAGGAAAGTACAGCTGCATATACTCCAAAGATGGCTCAGACCACATCACCTCGACCTACGTCTATGTCAAAGGTGAGACCTGCAAGAGTGCTCTGACCAATTAAGATTACATGTCCTTTTTCTTATCAAATACAGACAATAAACCAGTGAGCAGAGAGCAGCGCAGTCTCTTAGATTTATGCCACTGACAGTCCAGAATGTCAGTATTTTCCAGCATGAGATAAACTGAATGTAATGTTAGAAAAACGTGTTTAGAAATACAAAGAGCTGGTCTGTAAACTTAAAAACTGATAAGAATTCTTTCTCTTTGAATTGAGTTGTTTTTCTTCCTTGGGGTTCTAACTGTGTTTGTTTTCACGAAAGACTCCTGATAAAAGAAATGTTTGCACAGGGTGATTTTTCCTGCTGACTCCAGTGGAGTTCAATCGTGTTGAACTGAACCCACAAACAGTGACGCTTGATAGACAGAATGTAATTGTTAATGAGCAATCTGATATTTCCCCACAAGACACAAAAGCTGAAAAATATCCTGTTTAGCAAGCAAAAAGTACTAAGTTAGTCAGTGAGAATGTAAGAAATGTCAAAAGAAAAAACAGAGGGAAAAAAGGGAACAAAGTCTCAGACCAAAAGAAAGAAAAAAGACTGAATTTTGCAATTGTGTGCACTATGCATGATTACAATTATTCCTTACATGCAGGAAGCTGACTTTAATCTGCATGCATTCAGACACAAGTGCCACAGTTCTCCTTCTCAGAGAGAGAGACAGAAAGAGGAAGTGGTTTCTTTGGTACTATGATTTCTTATGGAGGTGGAAGGGTGACCGTGATTGCACAGGAAGCTCTGGTTATTGACTGATTTCCTCCTCCAGCTACTGTTTTCCTAAGTCTCCCCTAAAGCGTCACATGGCACCAGTTACGTTATAGTGTCAGGCAGTGGAGATTGTTTCAGCTCATTTCACCTAGATGTGTATGTTTTATTAGACTTTAAAGCAGCTGGGCTAAAGAATTGAATAAAGATAAAATCATCTAAGCCTTGTGAAATAGTTTAAGACTATGCAGACTAAACTAAATTCTGGATGCACTTTGTTCCTTTTCCTGCTGCTCCTGTGAATGTGATTCCCAGATCGCCTGTCTATCAGGGAGCCTGCTGTGTTAAGTTCCTTTATCAGAGCACTACTGCTTGACGTCACACAAATCGCAGATTATTTGTGTAGCCAAGAAGTTCCCACAGCAGTTGTGTGATTGTTGGTTCCTCAGTAGGAACGCACCACTAGCCCGATTGCTTTGTGATCTGCTGCCTTATCCAGTTGGAGATTTGATCTCTGTTTTGTATGCTCTTACACTGCTAAACACAGTTTGAGCATAACAGCTGTACAAAACATGATTAATACAAAACATGGTTCCCCCAAAGGACAAAACAGGAGGAACTACATCTGCTTTGAAATGTGATTTCTGACGGACCTGCATTTTAGCTCTCACTTATTTTGGGGGTTGTGTTTTTTTTTTGTTCTACAGATCCTGAGCAGCCATTTGTGGAACCCCATTATAAAACACCTCACTTGTTGGGCGTCTACAGTCATGAAACCAGCCTTGTGATCCCCTGCCGGACGTCCTCTCCTGATGCTGCTGTAAAACTGTTAGGGGTAAGGCCTCACGAAAACAATGTTTTCACACCTGCTTGTGCCTTTAGTTGTTTACTTGTACTGTTTGTAGTAATAATATGTGTTCCATAGACCTGAACATGGACTTTGAAGTAGAGCAATATTGCTATTAATACCACAGCAACAGCTAGGGTACTTATGCTTGTATTTATACTTGTGTCTTTGGGAGAAAAAAAATGTTTCCACTCTGTGCTTAAGGTGTCTTACTGGTTCTCACACCCCTTGTGTGTTAAATCACTCTTGCACACAAAAACAGACCAGGGACAGTGGCATGTCTTAGGGAAGCTCAGGGGCGGCGAAGGGAGTCATTCTGTCTGCTTCCTGTAAGAGCAGGAAGGTGCTCCAAGAGTGTTTTTCTCAGAATAGCCTCACAGACTAAATTTAGTCCCACACGTCTTAAAAAAATCAGGAAATGCAGTAGAAAAAAAGTGCACACTGTGTCCAATCACAGGAAACAACAGGTAACTTATCACGTTGATTGTAACATTTGATACCAGAACGCAGCTCCCTCAGTGATGTTGTTTACAGTGTGTGTGTTGCCGTGCCAACCACAAAGGTGTATGCTTTTTGTCATATCCGTAGCATTGATATACAACCATGTGCCATAGTGCCTACTGTAGACAAACACACCGAGCTCAGATGGCACAGATAGTGGTTGTGTGACCTTCCTGCTATTGGTAAACCTATGGCACTCCTCCTTCCTGCTCCCTTTCCTTCCTTCCCTTCTCTTGCCTCCTCTCTGAGCTCAATTTCTGGAATGAGAACAAACATCGGCAAGCACGTACATCCTTTTCCGACTCCGCAATGTTTTGTGCTCCATTGCATAAATGTTCACAGAGGTTACACTCCACAAAAAAAAAGAATTACACTTTCACTCTAACAGATGTCTGTCCCCAGCTGAGCCCAGTAGAGCATGATATACATGTTAAATGAAGTTGAGTGCAGTACACTTCTGTCTGTTTGGCTCAGTGATCTTTTATGTCAAAAGATATCCATGGGCACTGACAAAACATCTCTACTCTCTTGATTGCAGCTCCCAGCATTATCAGCACCGATTGTTGATAAAGTTGTATGGAAACCAGAGGTGGGATTCAGGATTCCCTGTGGTCCTTGTACTGCGTATAGTATGTTCATCTGTTACACAAACATCAATGGTACAGAGTTCAGGTCTCAGTACATCCCACACGGACAGAGTGAGTCTGTTGTCTTTTTGGCAAAACTTACTGAAACATAAAGACTTGTGTTGATTTCTTTGTGTATTGAGCATTCCAGTCTCATATATGTTCCCATTTTACAGGTAGTGTTCTTACTAATGTGAAGATCACCCCAGAACGCAGCGTCAGAGTGTTGGTTGGAGATACACTCATTCTCAACTGTACTGGTGAGACCACCTATAATGGAAGAATCAACTTCACCTGGGATTTTCCAAGGAGGAAAGTAAGTTAAGGATTTAATGTCGACATGTATTACTGTTTGTAAAAGCCTCACAGGTTGTAACAGTAGAGTTCATAGTACTTCCTTTGTCTTCAGGAAAATCTACATCACGTGATCAAGCACAAAGGCAACCCTGCTAGTGTTATGGTGATGAGCAATGTTTTAGTCTTGCCAAACATTACCATGGAGGATGAGGGGAAATACCGTTGCAAAGCTGAGATTGAACCCAAGAAACATAAGAATGCATCAGTAAGAGTCCATGTCTTTGGTGAGTAGGCTTTGGATGACCTCAGAGGTTTATCACAAATGATACAAATATAAATCTCTTATGTCTGTCATTAATCTTTTTTTCCAGAGCATCCATTCCTCAATGTCTCCTATAGGAATGAACGACTCGGTATAGTGAATGCCAAAGAAGGTACAAAGTTTGTGTTTGACCCCAAGGTCAACGCTCTGCCAAAACCAGACATGATAGCATGGTGAGTAATAATTTAGATTATGTATTGAGTGCTGAAGCGCCTATTATATAAGCATAATATATACATAAATTGCTGCAGCAAACACTGAATTATAACTTTGTTGTTATGTTTCCATTCAGTTCTTTTCATTTCGTTTATCCATGGTTGAAAAAATCTTTCCATGCCTCTAATTTTTAGGTATATGGATGGGGTCCTTATCAACAAGAATTCCACCTGTTACAAGATGTCTTTATACAGCTTGACCATCTCTGATGTGCATCAGAAGCATGCTGGGGTCTTCACCATAAGCCTGGGCAACAAAGCGAATGGCTTGAACAAGAATCTGAGCTACACTCTGGTAGTCCTGGGTAAGCTGTCACCATAAACCTGATAATGACTTCTGATCCTAAGGAAATGAAGCATTGCCTTTGCTCTTGACTGAAGCTGCCTCAGCACTGTGACTTTCAGTACAGTTCACTGGACGGCAGGTAGCAGCTCTAGTATGAGAGGAATTTGGGGGCTTGTTGATTCCAGGGCTGGATTGACGTAGCAGGGGCAGCTGTTGTTGATTATTGGGGCTCTTTTGAAGGGGCTTGGCGCAGTGTGTAAATGGCCTGGGCTCTATTCTGCACACAGACTCCAGCCGCTCCAGTACCTCCTCACCACACCACCACCACCACCATTTATTTGCATCTTCACCATGTGTATACACAGTGCAGCTCATATAAACAACATGTTCTTTACAGTATATATATATATATAGCTTAAGGGAAAAAAGGACTGAGCATGTAATTTATTGTTGTGGTGACTTTTGAAAGAATACTGATCACAGTTAACACTAGAGGTTATAAATGTTTTAATGTTAAGGTGTAAACTTGAAAGACGTGTGCTTGCTATAGAGAACAGAGAAATGCATGTCAGTTACTTACCATGGGGGGCAGAGCTATTTTCATTGCATTCTTTAAACATTATCTAAGAATCCTTGTAGCGTGCCAAAAAGTGGAAAAATCAACCCCTTTCTGACTTTATTTATGGTGTTCTCTGTCCTACTTCAGAAAACTTTTTTGGCATGACAGCAAATAAAACACACAAAAACAAGCAAAGTGAATTATGGTATCAATTAGTGAACTATTTTAAACTTTGTTCATAAGTTGTTGAGAGCTGTCACAGTGCTCCAGATTATGAATGTGTTCTATGTGATGGTGTGTGTGTGTGTGTGTGTGTGTGTGTATGTGTTAGTGGTGGGTGCAGGTTTTGTGGTTTGCCAAACTATGTGAC
Organism: Larimichthys crocea; assembly: GCF_000972845.2. Lineage (NCBI taxonomy): Eukaryota > Metazoa > Chordata > Actinopteri > Sciaenidae > Larimichthys > Larimichthys crocea. Next base: position 27,762,900 of record NC_040011.1, read on the forward strand.
TGTATGCAGCTTGTCTAGTTCAACTGTTGAAAATAGAGAGAAGGGTTAAGTGATGTGGACTGACTCATGAGGTGGCACAAGGATCTTTGTGTGTTGACACGGTTGATTCGCTGACTTGGCCATGGACCACACTGAGGTCATACTTTAACCTACAGCCCCGAGCTAGCCAATCATCCTGCCATTCTTCTCGTATATAATGTCTAAAGGACAACTGGTGTCAATGGCACCCTTTTCATGGCTATCCATCATGACTGTCACTCCTCATTATAAAGACATTATAAGATTCCACAGTGGACTGATCTAGATCTAACCTGTTGCTCTCTCTCTCTCTCTCTCTTCCTCTTTTTATCTTTTTCTCCCTGTATTTGTGTATGTGTTTGTGTGCACATCCCTCTCACAGTGAAGCCAACTATTTCAGACGCGGAGCTCTATTCTGTGGACGTGCAGCCTTACATGTTTGGCATGCAGCATCAGCTAACCTGCACTGCTTATGGATTGCCCTTGCCAACTATCACTTGGCTCTGGGAACCATGTCAACCAGACCCAACGCTTACAGAGTGAGTTACTATCTCGCTATGTTGCAAGCATCGAAATTTTTAAACTGGATTTTCTGCATTCATGCTTCTTTAACTTCCTGTAATCCTGAAGAATGAAGAAACAGTTTCCTGTTGTTTACAGTATGTTCAGTTTTAGCCCCAACTACATGACATTTAAAAAATCATGTTACTTACTAATTTAAGTTCTTAAGCTCTTAGTTTGTATGTTTACTAACTGCCTGTCAACAAAAATTGTCAATCATGAAAATGTGTCTACTACTGTAAATCAGATTTTTTTAAATTGCACAACAGTGTTGAAAGACTAAAACTTAAGTAATACCACAGTACTGGAGTTGCATTCATTGTAAGGTCCTGAGCCACCAGTTCATCCCGGGGAACCCATCATAAAACTGAATGAATTCTGGCCCAAAATATGACACATTAGTCAAAGCAATGCAGCCCTTGAGAACTGCCCTCTCGTTTGTGGTCAGTGGCTGTATAGACTGAAGAGGAAACACAAGGGAAATATATTAATCTCAGAGTCCCCAAGCTGTTACAGAGCCGAACAAAACTGAATGTATAAATGACTGTGCAGGAATAACGGCCTGCTAGTGAACCCACAAACAAGATGAACATTCCCTGAGATCCTGGCTTGTCAATGACAGCAGGAGACCTGTGAGTCGTAAGATCAGGAAAACAATGGGCCATTACCCCTTGGTTATGAGGCCCCAACACCATTAACAAAAACAACACTGCTGCACATGAAAGAGATTATATTGGGTTACATGCTCAATAATGTTAACCACTAGTGTCTCCATTATTTGATTCATTGAATTATCTCAAACACCCACTCATACTTCCCAGATTTATGATAAATAATAGCAGAGCATTAGATAGGTCAAAGAAACTCTTTCTGCAGGCCTAAAGATAATTACAGCTGGCACTAAGAACAGTGACTAGGCTGTGGCAGGCAGCTAATGAGACAGAGGAACAGCTATAACCTGGTGGGAGGCCAATTGTGCAAAATGTTTGTTTTATACAGCCCTGACCCTGTTAAGTACCTGTCACTGTAAATCCCACATGTAGCCCTTCAAGATCGTATCTCATCTAAATCTTTGGGAGTTTAGAGGAGGAGGGGAAACTCAAGAGTGTGGGGAAGGTTTAGAGGTGAGGGAAGCTTGCTATGCTGGATGTGCAATGTGGTTGATAGTGTAGGGAGCAGAAATATGGAGGTGTCTTTATCACCAGGTTGAGAAGTTATCAGCTGTCCCTTGTTGACCAGCGAGGTCTTAGGATCAACCTTATCTCCCCTGGCCAGAACGTAGGGGAGGGGAGGCGGGTTTCCTGTACAAGGTGACGCACAGCACAGCCCTTCCTGTCGCTGTTGCTGTTTCCTCCTCTGCCTCTCCTCTCATCAAGCTGATTGTTCACCACCACAGGCAGTATAGGGTTTGGGGTGGGGGTCAAATCAAGGCTTTCTCTAGGTTTCATAGCCCAGACAGGCTGGTGTAGACCTGGACTCTACCCAAATCAGTCTCAGTGGTCATTTAAAATACCCATAGCCTTTCACAATTAGGACTTTTATGTTTAAGGTCCAACACATGCCCATCTGTCTCTACACATATTGATAACATGACTTGGTGTCATCTTTATTGTAATTTCTCTGTCCTGCAGTTGCGTTCCTTCCACTGAGAAAATCCTGGTCAATGTTGACAACGGGGGAAATTACTCCCACAACTGGATTAAGAGCATAACAGACAAGCTTGAACTGGTTCAAGAAAAAAACAAGGTATGTGGTTTAACTTTGTGTGTAATGTTTCCATGTGTTTTCTAAACAACAGATATACTTGTAGCATACTTTGTTCAACATGAAATGTGGTTGACAAATAGCAACTCAACAGGATTTATATGACAGAACAGCCAATAGCTCTGTCAGAGTCAAGTAGAAATCTCCCGTGACTGGACCGCAAAAGTCTGATTCAGCATCTGAAATCCATAAATCCATATGCTAATTATACTCATATTGGCAGTGATACAGTCCTCCATTTCATTGAAGATTAATGTTTTTTTCTGCATTAGATTTCACTGGTGTAATTATGACCAAAACCAATAAAAAGGCCCTCAGCAGCCCCGTTTTAAGAAATTTGTTTTGTTTTTCAATGCTGCACTTGATGCAGTTGATTTATTCTTGGAATAAGCAACCAGAAAATTGGTTGCATTGGTTTTCCTTTGGGTACTATGAGAAGTGAAGGTCATTTGAGGCCCACATTTATAAAATGGCACATCCATAACTGACAGACACAATCTAATTCTCCATACTAGACTGAAACACTCCCACTGATTTCACAGTTTTTAGATAAAAGATCTGTAAATAAAGCAGCTGCAGACGCACTTTTTATTCTGACCTCGCTTAATTTTTTGGGCTCTTGAAACTCTGAGAGCTAAACCTTATAAAGACCCAAGCCATGCATGAGCCAAGAGCTGAAAACAGATTTTTATATCTCCTACCGACCATTACCCCGAGATGAGCCACTTTAAACACTGAAAGACTGCTAGAATTTAATATTTATTATTTAATAAAAAATTAAATAATTAAATAACCTAATTCGAGAAACAAGATTTGATCCTGAAAGCGGTGCATTTAAGGCTTCAGATATGCATTGTCACATTGTCACATTGTCACAGCTATGAATTTTATGCAGATTCTTATATTGCCACACCGCACAATGAGGAAACTGCAGATATTTCTGTAAATGATCTGTGGGAGCCCGTTACTAAAACTGTTCACTCCAAACATAATTAAGAGCAGACCTCCACTGCCTTACAAGTGTCTTTCCATAGGACTAGGTTAAAGAAAACTATTACAGCAGCCTGGGTCAAATTAGGGCACAAATGTATTAGCATACACATTTTCAGCAGGAGAAAGAATCAGTGATCATTCTCAATCCAAGCTTTTTTTGTTCACTGTTTTCACCTGTTTTTCTGCTGCATAAATAGGTGATTTGTTGACCTCTGGTCTGTGATTAAGCACAAAAAGAAAGTCAGGGTCATATCTATTCCTTGCACACCAAGTAATTGTAAATTTGGCTGTTTTCACAGGGCATCAGTTCCAATATGTCTCAGACATAAATAGGGAGGCACCACTTATTTACAAGTACTTATGGCCAAATGCTGGTGCTTTATGAGGGTTAGGACTAAGGGTCAATGATAACAAGCAGGAGTTTAAAAGAAGAGGGATTTGTTGGAAGTGAATTCCTCTCTGTCACCTCGCATAAATCGTGTCGGCCCGTGAATAAGACCGTAGTCAAGGCCGGGCCTCTGAGTAGCTCCCCAGAAGGCCCAGTAGAGAGGGAGATTGGTCATAATATAAGGAAAACACATGGGGAAGATGTGGGCACAGAGGTCACAGTGCGTCTGGTCAGGTCACCTCTTAGGGACTGTTCTTAATTGTTTAAATGAATGTTTCTGAGCTCAGGTTACATCATGGTGAGTAATAGCCGTAACATAATACCAAAAGGCCAATCCATCAGTGTTTTGACAAATGTCAGAGCAGCATGAATTGGACAATATGATGAACTTTTTAACACTTATTCTCTGACTGCCTGAATGTTTGTGTAAGTACGGGGAGGCTGAAATGGTTTCATGGCTACAGCTGCATGTCTGAGAGTCAACACAATAGCTCCTACAAGCCCAGGAAGTTTAGTCCAACATACACCCAGACAATACACCCACATCATTCATTCTCTTTGATGTAGCCGACTGCCCCCAAAAAAACAGATGTCACTATGAACACTAAACAGAACCCCACGCAGTCTGGCACTCACCCAAGTTTCACTTATTATTTTGTCTATTTAAGCCGTTAAAATGTTGTACTTGTGGGGTGACAAAATCGAGTGTGGCATTAGAAGTGCTTTCCAGGAAATGGACATGGAGCCCCAGCACTAGATCTATTGCACCGGCCTGAAGGAGTCTCAGTGTGTTTTAAAGTCCAGATGTATCCTTTCATTAACAAACTGAAGAGTATAAAACAGGCAAGGCCTGGTCCAGACCTCTCACCCGCCAGTGAACAGCAACTCACTGATGTAATGGTGATTGAAATCCCAAAGATAAATCACACTGAAAGTCACAGTGAAGTGAGTTGTGATATTAAGCATTTGTTGCTCATCCTAATCTGTTTTATTCTGCTTTTTATAATGAATATTTTTGATCCCAACTAGACTGTGAGTACCCTGGTGATAGGAAATGCTACCATATCAGGAAATTACATCTGCATGGCTGAGAATGAAGTCGGCAAGAGCACAATAATGAAGCCTTTCTACATTGATGGTAAGTGGGTCACCAGAATACACCTGAAATATCAACATTTAAATGCTAACCGCTTAAGTGCATGCATAAATGCTCTGCTGAGTGTTCTTGCAATAATTCAAAGCACACTGTACCATGCTCTGGATTCTTTCAAATGATCTATATATACAGTACACGCTGTAATGAACTACAAGAACAGCGAAGGAATGTGCAGATTGTATTGTGCAATAAAGAAACCGAGGGGGGGGGGCATTAATTGAAACCATCTTCCACTGTAGCTGAGCGGCTTCAAGGCGGAAGAGAGGCAAACATGTCCTGAGCCATATGGAGTGCTATAATGGCACGCGTTTAAAAACAGCTATGAATAACTGCATTCCTGCTCCAGTGCCAGCAGGTCATTCTTCTTTCTCAGTGAGCCTTCTGCTATGAGAGTGTACTTTTTTATGTGCCGCTGAGCATTTCCAAATGTTCCCCAAATGAATATCAACTGAGACAGTTATGTAATATTAAGAGAGGAGATGAGGTGTCACTGCACTAAAGAACTGTGCACACAGTTCTCTTTGCAACAAAGTGAATCATGTTTCCTCAAAACTAGTTGAATCACGTATCCCAAAGGATTTCTTTGGAAAGGGATAGATGTAGGTTAACTCATATCTGAGGGAATGCCAAGTACTAAAATTTAGTCTCTCAGAGAGGGAGGATTCCCAAAAGGACTCGTGCCCTCTTCCAGGAAGATGGAGAATGAAGAAATGCTGCTAGAAAAGAGGACACAATTGTAATAACAGCTGTCCTCTCTTATGGAACACAGAATGCTGTCCAGCAATCTGAATAAACAAGCACAGTCTGGTTCCCCTGGGGCCCAGACTCAGTTTCTCTCCAATTGAATGAGTGCAGGAGCGCCATCAGCAATGCTGTTCACCAGCAACGTGCTTCCAATTAACAGTGATGAAACAGGAAATAACTGCAAATCTGACATTCCTGGCCTTGCGATGAGCTTTGTGCACAAAAGTATTGTCCAAAGTAGTATCTCAGGCCAGCAGAATACGTGTCTCTGTTCATGCATGTAAAACAGATGACATAGTCTCTTCTTTCACATTCTAGATCAACGGGAGGAAATTACCATCGAACCTCAGGCAGCCATCGAGGGTGATGATGTCAATCTGACCTGTCGGGCTGCTCGCTACCTCTATACAGACCTGCAGTGGTTGGATTCGTTGAATCAAACGATTACTTCCAATGTTTCTAGTCTCAAGCTCAGCAACCACTCCATTGCTCTTTCTCTACATCTGCATAATGTGTCCCGAAACAGCACCGCAAGTTACAGGTGCCAAGCAAACAAGCTCCACAAGAGGGTTGAATTCAAGGCTGTTGCACTTACTGTGAATGGTGAGTTGGAGCAGGATATGACCAGCTGATTGCATTTAATTTCTTATTATTTATATTATTGTATTCTGTTATTGAAATGTATCATTCTATACAATTGTATTCATGTGCTAGCAGGGCATACTACTGTAGATTAGCAGATACAAGAACAGAGAAAATTGTCTTGCAACACAAAATGATTCAGTGTCGAAAAAGGAGACTAATAGAGAAACAGCACATCTAAATGTTTTTTTGTTTCGTTTGGTGCAGCAAGGAAGCGCCCCTGGCTGAGTCAAAATCTGACAAATCAGGATGTGAACAGCAGCAGCACCCTGACGCTGGAATGCTTTGCTCTCGGAGTTCCTCGTCCCAAAATCATCTGGTACAAAAATGGCATACCAGTGGAAGGAGGCCAAGGTAACGTGACAATAGTATCCTGTCCTATCCTATATTTGCATTTCAATGCACACAATAATCTCGCTATTATTATACCAATACTATAAGAATTAAATGTGCTATATACTCTCCCATAAAAAAATATAATATTTTAGGTTAGTGGTGTATGAAGTTCACTACTACCAGTGCCAAGTGTTAAATGCCACACCAGTTTGACTGAGAGGTTATGTGTTGCAGGTATCACATTGGGAGAGGACGGGGCTCTGATCATCGAGAGGGTGAAGAAAGATGATGAGGGTCTGTACGAGTGTATAGCCAAGAACGTTGAGGGTATCGCCAAAACGAGTGCTGTTGTTACCGTGGTCGGTAAGTCATTCAGACACTTTGAAAGAGATCAACACTCCAATTTGCTTCATTTACCAAACTGGTTTCTCAGTGTAGAGTAGTATTTGTGTGTCTGGCTACAGCTCACATCAAATACACTTATCATCAGTGCATTTTCCGTATGTCCAATCAAAACATCTCAGATGTCCTCTTGGCCTCATGTTTTCTTGTCACCACTACAAAGAAAGCTCTGGTCTGACTTCAGTATGAAAAGTCTCCCCTGACAGAAAATCTGTGGTCGCCAGGAATGCCGCGAATTCCTTCTTGGGTTTTATGATCAAGGCTCTGGCTGAGGGTCCTTACCTTGAGGACATGACCTCTGTGAAGTGTTAAAAGGTCCACAAATAAGTGCAAAGAGATTGACTGCTACAATAGCCACGAGGCTGGAAATACACCGTAGAAAAATTGCAGCAGAAAGTCTGTATTTTAACTTGTGTGTGTCTGTGTACTTCATATGTAAAATGAATTGTGCATTAACATGATAGTTAGGATGTGAATGAAGGTGAGATATTATGCAAGTTTTGTCAAGATCTAGGCACTTAAATAGATTCTTATTAAAGTAATAGTTGAATTTCTCTTGATGTTCTTGTTATTTTTATCGATTCCATTTTCACCACAAATAAGCAAGCAGCATACATGTTTCTTTGACTGTTTAGTCAGGGATTGTATGAAATAATAGCTGGAAAAACATGACAGATTGTCGACATGGATGGTTACAAAAACAGTGTTTGGATGAAAACACTATAGGAAAAAAGTGTGGTATGCATGTCCCAAACAAACCAGAAATAAACACCCAATGTGTGTTTCCACTTCCTTTCTTGTATACAACACAGTCCCTCAGAGAAATAAAAAAAAGGATAAAAGTCTTAGCATCTTCAGTCAAAAAACAGGCTGTCTATTTGCAAAATTTGTAACAGATTGTTTCCTTTTGATCGCAGTTTGCCACAAATCTAAGTCAATAAAATATGACATCTTATGAGGTCATAAATACACAGTGATGTTTTTGCCGGTCTGGTCGTTTACAACTGTTCTTCTCTTCTCCAGGGGATGAAGGGAAGCCAAACGTTGAGGTCATCATTTTGGTGTGCACAGGAGCTGCAGCCACGTTCCTCTGGCTCATGCTTATCCTCTTTATCCGCAAGCTAAGGAAGGTAAGGTGTAATATGACTTCTTCCTAGAAACCACATAAGATTAACATTTGCCAAAATGTGGAAGTTCAAACAGTCAAACAAATGACTTTGCATTTTTGCGGATCGGTTTCCACAAATCTGGCTGTAATGACTTTATGGAAGTGGCTGACTCATTTCTCTTGTGAAATACAGTTTAATGGAAAGCCGTGTTTATGATTTCCACATTTCCTGACAATTGCTAAGCTTATGTTTGTGCATACGGAATACAGTCCCAAAGGAGAAAATAATGTCCTCATGCTGTAAACAAATGAGTGAGGAAAGATTTTGTGACTTCGATTTTGTGCTCTTGAGCAAATATGTCATCTTGTGTTCAGTATTTCAGTATTTACTGAAAACTCTGCTTATGATAATCATAAAATTCATTAATTTGTCCTCCAAAACCTTCAGCAACCGGCACACTATAAGATGGGTCCGTCTATTATCATTGACCCTGATGAGTGTCCACTCGAGGAGCAGAATGATCTTCTTCAGTATGACAGCAGTAAATGGGAGTTTCCCCGTGACCGCCTGCGACTAGGTGAGCACTGTACAATCCCACCAATGTGAGGGGAAAGAGTTTTAAATGTTTAAAGAATTTTAAACATGTTTTGTTGCTTGACCTCTTCTAAATCTAAAGTTGATTAATATATTTCAGGAGGTTTTATTCATAGGCTTCTAATAACGCTGAAACCCATAACTTTGGTTAAAAACAACAGAGCATCCATCAGTCATACTTGTGATATTATCTCACAATATTAGTGAAATAATATAAATGTCTTAGATGATTTGTTATATCTGGTGATGAATGGGATGGATCCCTTGGTGTAGTGGAGTCCACCAGAAAGTCCAACCACGCGTTGCAGATGACGAAGGTTAAAATCTAATTTTGTAAAAGTAATTCAGAGCACAGATATACACAACCACATTAAGGTACATCACTTTATCAGTCACCAGCTCTGTCATCCAGCCTTAGGTGAACCATAAATCTTCTAGAAAAACTGCCTGGTGATCAGAGTTCCACCATGTTGTTTTAATTATAGACTCATTGCCTGACTGACAGGGAATCCAGTCTAATTTTCCGCCCGAGGGACAGGAAGCTCTAATGTCATCCCAGTTAACAAATACCTTCTTCCTTTGTCAGGCAAAACTCTTGGCCACGGAGCTTTTGGGAAAGTGGTGGAGGCCTCCGCCTTTGGGATTGACAAGCTCTCAACTTGTAAGACTGTTGCTGTCAAAATGCTGAAAGGTAAGAATTGAAAAATTAATTTTCATACTAGAACTTCTTTTTTTTCACATAACTATAGCTGTTTGTGGTAGACAGGCCAGCATTAATACAGTATTTTCCTTAGTATGGGTGTTCACAGCTATCTGTCATTTCTGCAGAGGATTTATTTTTTGTACACATTACACTCATGAGCTACAGCACCATATGTGCCTGCAATTAATGTTTGTATGGTGTATCGGTTCAAAGCAATGCATGCAATGTCTGTTCCTTAAGTGCAGTTAGAGGTAAAAGCTAAGACCTCTAACCCTGTCCTTGATGAAGAGATTGAGTATATGCAGATCTGACAACTGGGATCAGAATGTCCAGAATCTGCAGGTGATGAATAGTTCACAAATGTAAGATTCAAGTCAAAAATAATTTGTTTGCAGTAACAAACCTGTTTATATTTGAAACATTGTACTAACATTTGGAAACTATCTTCCGTCTCTGGTCTTGATTTTTAGGAGGTATTATTTACTATCCCATTCCAGATTCTTTTTTAAATATGAAAACAGGAAAACCAACAAGCTAAAAAGAGTTTTCAATACAGCTTTTTAATTTACCGCAGCTTTATTGGTGAAACTATTTATTTATTTGCATTACTAGAGGAGCAAACTACAGACCCACCAGTGATTGGTGATCTGAGGATGATGTATCAGTAATGATGAAAAATAAGGCTATTGGATAAACGTAGTGGTCACTGTCATACCATTTATCATGTCTCTGCATAAATCACAGGCTCTCTGGCTGTTGTTAGTCGTAGGTCAAACTTAATGGAAAGCAGCAGGTCTCCTCAAATTGACCGTGGTTTACCTAGAGACTCCCTGGCTGCTTTAGCTTCTAGCTCATAAATATCTGGTTAGTCGAAGCAACATGAAACAACCTCTAAATCTTGATTTTCATAATTCAGGGTTAAGATCAGGTATGAAATGTAAGCATCTCCTCTTATATTTCTTTAATGTTGCCAGCATTTATCTTTGAGGATGTCCTCCATTAAAAGATGCATCTTTAATGAACTCTCAAAATGAATTCCCCAATAATCCAGCTACCAGAGCTCAGATTTCTTTTCTCTATATACTACTATGTAGTATATACTACACTCAACACCATCTCTAGTTGACTTCATGCACTGTTTTAGTCAAAGTCAAAATGCCAAAATGTTCACCACTACTGAAATATTGGCTCCATGTTGCCTGCATAGGCTTCTTTTTCATATCATTATCTTTGCATATGATCTTAACTTAATCTTCTTGTGAGACGGGATCATTTTATTTATAAAAGTAAAAATCTGTTTCTTATTACTTTTTCATGGAGTTTGGATTCCAGGCGGCATACATGATTGTAACATCGCTCATCAAATGTCTCAAAAGATTTTTAATATATATATATATATATATGAACCAACCCTGAACATGTGTTTGCATTATTAACAGGAGGTGCTACATCAAATGAACGGAAAGCTCTGATGTCAGAGTTGAAGATCCTGATCCACATTGGTCATCACTTGAACGTGGTCAACCTGCTGGGAGCCTGCACAAAGCCTGGAGGTGAGCTTTATTACTGAGGGGATTAAATTATTAAATTGTCTTAACTTTAAAGTTCAACAACCATCACATGAGTAAGAGGAATAATAAGAAATAAACCATCTTAACAGGCCCGTTGATGATGATAGTGGAATTCTGCAAATACGGCAATTTGTCCAACTATTTGAGAGGCAAGAGAGAGGATTTTATTGTCTATAAGGTGAGTCACAAGCTGCATGAGTTAAACTTTCCAGTGCTTTCGCTTTCTTATTGTTCTGTCCACAAGCTGTCAGCATTGTGAGTGTTTCGACAAGCATATAGGAAAGCCCCATGCATTCACCTCATCTCATTTAACATGATATATGTGTGCTGGTCAGAGGCAGGACGGTAAGGTGGTGTCACCAGGATCAGGCTGCGAGCTGAGTGAGCTGATGAAGCGCCGCCTGGAGAGTGTGGCCAGCACCGGAAGCTCAGCCAGCTCTGGCTTCATCGAAGATAAGAGCTACTGTGACTCAGAGGAAGAGGAAGAAGGTAAAGGCCAAGCACATCTTGCTTCGTTTCAACCCCCGCACCACCCTCCCCCCACTGTTTGTCCCTCCTGCTGCCTCTCACCTCTGCTCCACCCCTCCTGCAGAGGAACGAAAGCTCCCTTCAGATTGTTTTCTAGCCAGAGTCTGATGGGACGTTTCCTCCTCCTGTTCAGCAGTACAATCACTGCAGCAGGAGCCACTGTCACCCCACTGAGTCTGGGGAGGCGGCTGTTTATTTCCTGTCCTGACCTGAGTGTCGCTCTGCTCTCATGCTCCAGCTCAGACACGGCACGTCAGCCATGTTGTTCCTGACGTGTTATTTCTGGTTTGATTAGATGTTTACTCAGGTGGGTCAGTGGAAGGACTCCTTGTGAGTTCCTCTGTCAGACCTCTTAACGGCGCACTGGGCCCATAACCACACGTTTCACCTGACATCTGAAAAATAGGAGGAATTGTAATATGTTCTTATCTCTCGCCTGTAAAGGATGTTTTAAAGACAGAGTGTGTAGGAGGAGACACACATGTGACAGGATGGATTGTTATAACGACGTGTTGTAGTCCTAGGATTTATATTTGCAAGTCCCCATGAGATTTGTTACTGTTTCATCTTAACTGATTTATCTGACAGGTGTAGAGACCTGGTCATTACAATGAAAAACAAGATAAGGAGGATTATTCTCTTGAATTTAAAAACACCATGTACATCCAATCTGAAAAATGTGTTTATGTTCTTTTGTTTCACAGAATCTGAGGATTTATATAAGAGAGTCCTGACACTGGAAGATTTAATTTGCTACAGTTTCCAAGTTTCAAAAGGCATGGAGTTCTTGGCTTCACGCAAGGTACTTTGTTTTGTTTTTTTAACTAATGTTGGAATTTATCCGTTTTTGATTTAAAGGCCATGTTATTTTGATATAAATTTGGGCACATTTTATTCCGTTTAGTGAAAGTTCACTGTGTTCACCCTTGTTTTAACTGTTGTGTTTAAACCAGAAACACCAACAATGTCCAAGTAGAAGCAAACTGACTCACTTACAAGTGTAATCAAGTCTTTTGGAGTTGACATGCATACAGTTCAAACACAGTGCAGAATGTTACTTAAAAAATGTCTTCTCTTAAATTTAGGTCAACTATTTTCCACAATTTCAACAAACTTTGCAAAACCATTAATTTGTTTGTTGTATAATCGTGACCCTGTTACTCCAGTGTTTTTAAAATCAGTGTACAACTCATTCATTATCAAGTCATTCATAATTTTGCAGAGGCCGGATGGGACTGATTAGAGAATGAGGCCATTGTTGTAAATAACCCGTTACAGACCATTTCTTAGCCTGGATATGGAACACATCATCTCCTATTGTAATATCACTGATGACTTGACCATGTGTTGCTCTGCCAGCAGCCGTTCTTTAAAGCACATAGAGCACCATTGTGAACTGAATTACATGCAGAAGATTCAAACTTTAATATGTAAATGTTGCACTGAATAAGATTTTGTTTCTTCCCTTTTTTCATTAGTGTATCCATCGTGATTTGGCCGCACGAAACATCCTGCTTTCTGAGAATAATGTTGTGAAGATTTGTGATTTCGGACTTGCCAGAGACATCTACAAAGACCCAGATTATGTGCGCAAAGGAGATGTAAGTCTCAAATTGTTTTTTCAGCAGATATTGTAAATTATGTTCAATAATATAAAACAAAACAATAAGCTATCACTGACTTGGCAGAGAAATTCACTAGTTCTTGGGAATGTCACCAAAAATAATTGAGATCAGTGTGTTTGTTTGAATGTGAGATAAAGAGAACTTGCTCATGAGACTAAGTTAGACTTAGCTAGATTGGAAGCAGCATCTGCTCTCATAGTTTAAACCGACTGGCTCTATGTAGATGTGACAATGTAATAAGAGAGATTTCCATACAGGTGAGATATAGATGTAAATTATTTTTTTTATCTTAATACCTGTACAGGCCAGACTGCCGCTGAAGTGGATGGCACCCGAGGCCATTTTTGACAAAATCTACACGACTCAGAGTGACGTTTGGTCCTTTGGTGTTCTCATGTGGGAGATCTTCTCTCTGGGTAAGTGTCATGGCTCAGCATCAACCAGTTCTAGCTTCATAGTTCATACTACTTGACATGCGAAAATAACATATCCAAACCTAAAACAAGTTAGGACCAAAATGTTGACGTATCAATTGCCAACTACAATAACGAAGTATCATATTTGATGGAATGCCAAGCAGCTATTAAACAGGCGTGGCAATCTGTGGTTTGATAGGTCCGTTTCAAAGCAACAGGTGTCAACTAACAAAGCTGCAAAAGACTCAAATCATCTGCATCTAAAATAGAGGTGCAGAATTAATTGGTAAACAGCAGCAACATTTTAAAAAACAACCTGCACTGCAAAGACAAATAGTCCTCATTGACATTCCATTCACATTTAATGTTAGTTTGTGTTTCTCGTTACATCCCCGCATTTGCAAAAAGCCTGGCATCTCAAACACGAGGTTCTCTTATGAGAGATGTTCAGTGAGCGCTTGGTAGACCCACTCGGTGCCCCTCGGCTATATAGCCTCACCAGATGCACTGGGTAATAACTGTCTTCTTCCACTGTGTAATTGTGCCTTTGGGACAAAGGGCCTAGGCTTGCATTGTCAGCCTGAGAGAACTATTTTTATGCCACTCATGCAAAAAACATTAGTGAAGTTAGACTGTGATTTTTAGTACAGACATGGGACATTGAAACGAGAGAACGCCTCCTATTTAAGTTATCCGTTTGTCCCAGCTGGCAACACAAACTCACTGTAACCAAGCAGTGTAAAAGTGTGCCCCTGCTGTGAAACCACTGTAGCCTTTAAGACAGCATTGTGTGTCGGTCCATGATTGCCTGCGCACCATGGCACAGAGCTCACCACACATTTCTATAGCGAGACTCAACGTGAAATATTGTATGTTTAAATGTCACCATGGGAAGCAGGGGAAACATAAGAGTACGTGTAAAAAAGCAAAGTTGAATGTATCGCTAGTTTGTACATTTTAACTGTGCTGCTGTTGAATCACTGCCACACCGTGTCATCACCCTCCGCAGTTAAAAGAAAAGTGTGTCAAATTGCATATTCTTTTAAATGTAAAGCACACTGACGTCATTATGACACTTTTTCTTGTTCTCTCTCTCCCTATTCTTCACTCCTGACACATTCTCCGCACATTTTCCGTTAAAGAAACACTGACACATCTGGGTAGTGTTAGCAGATCCTCAGAAAAATAAATCAGGAAACAAGGATACAGAATGACCAAGAAAAATGGCAAAGAAGTGAGCTTTGCAATCTGACCACGTCTGGAATCAAAAGTTTTCAGGGTAACCCAAGCATGTTTTTCAGATCGCTCTGTGAACAAAAAGTATCAGCTTTGTTTTGTGAGTTTAAATATCCAAATCTTGTTAGTAAAGTGTTGAGCCGTCATACTAGATGAATATCACTGTCAGAACTGATGTTCAAAAAGATGAGAGAACTACCACTGTGTATGTATTTTACAACATTAAAGATACAATATGAAACATTAAGATAATTTTATTAAACAGTTTGGATTTTTTTCCTCTGTCTGCACCATAAAATGTCCAAAATACATAAATCAAACGTTTATTATGAAATATTAAATATACTAAGTTATTTCTTATAGATGTTTAAACACTTTGCCAAGCTGAATCTGTGGTTTCTATTTAAATTTGGGTAGCCACAAATATGGTTTTTAATATGGCTGCCGTTTAAATAATCGTGACACAGGCCATTTGGGCCCCTCCGATTGACAGTGCGTAGAGGATACAGCACCAGTCCTCTTGGCTGCCAGTACCTGGCGCCATCGTGGCCACACCTCCTCAGCCAAGGTCCAGTCACCGCATGGCAACTGCATACCTGTATTTGCATACAAAAACACTACACACACACAAGAGCTATATCGGGGCGAGACAGCGGTGGCCGTAACAGGCTTTATTCTCCAAAAACAACAAAACTGGAAATTGAATACAAGTCGGTTCACTGTTCACTGAAGTCTTTGGCTCTAAATTAATATTTTATTATTGGTTCTGGTTGGTGATTGAAACATTTGACAGATTAATTAATTCAGTCCAAATATAACAAGATCACATTTACTGTACATTACATTTACTGTATCATCAAATTAAATTTAATCTAACCCTCAATATTTAATTAGATTGTTGGAGTTTGGAGTTGAAGAATGTAGAAGAGATTACAGTGTGTATGACCAGATAGACAGTGTGTGTGTGTACAAATAACTCTGTAATAAACCTCTTGCCTCCCCCAGGTGCCTCCCCGTACCCTGGTGTTCAAATTGATGAAGAGTTTTGCTGCAGGCTGAAAGAAGGGACGAGGATGAGGGCACCAGAATACTCTTCATCTGAAATGTGAGGATTCCTCTTAACTATTCTTAACTTCAGCAAATAACAAATTAAACTAAATGCTGTCCAGATCAAGAGAACAGTCAAGCGGACTGTTTTGGGGAGCATTAACTTGATTTTATTTGCTGATTTTCTGTCCTATCCTGTAAAGCTGTGTAGTAATGTCGCTAAATCCAGGAAAACAAAAGTAATATGCCACTAAACTTCCATTCTATTTATCTTTCTGTGACCAACCAGCTCCACATCCCCAGCTACATACACAGCAAGTAAAAAGCTACGAATAAGAGAAGACAGTGTGTCTTTCTCCCTCTTTGTGATTACACCAGCAGGTCAGATGTGCCTGATAAGAGTCATGGGTAATCCTGCTCTCAGTGTTGCAGGAAACATTAGCTACTGATTAGCTCTGCAAGCTTGAAGCTTTGAAGCATTTTGTGACTGGCAGTGGCACAGATGTAACTGAGCACCATGATTAAATGCAATGTCTGTAGTCCAAGTTCCCTCAGTGAGGAGAGCCAGAGACTGGAGATTTTTTTTTTTGAGCTGGTGGATGGTGCTCTATGAGAGAACAAAGAGACCTCTTCTTTGGTATCAGTGCTGTCAGTCAGTGACGCAGCTAGACAAACATTTTTTTATTTTTTATTTTTTGTAATAAGAATACTTTGACTGTCTACTTTGTCCAGTGTGCAGACAATCATACTCTGGGCTCTGCGGCTGAGTCTCACTCCAGCATGTGTGCATATGTTGTGTCTGGTTTTGATTTAAAACTCAACCGACTCATATAGGCCACAAATCTTATTTGTTTTGAAAGCATAATGTTGCACTTCTGCTTAATAATGATGTGATATCAAAAGGTCCAACAACGTTTGCCAAGTAAAGCTGACTGAATTAATTCACCAGCTTTGCAAAGGAGACAGTGATTAGAAATGATACATAAAATTTAATCCAGACTGTAGTTTTCAGTCAGAACTGAGGATTTGTAGATGTAGACCTACTGGTGCCAAGAACTTCCCATACTTTCCATCTCAGTTGAAGCAAAAATAGACCTGCCAGATTATATATTTTGCATGCTTATGGTTGTGAGGTCTGCTGCTGATTTAGAGCTAAGATAAAACCTGCTGATACCAGTTTTAATGGGATGCACTCAGAGTCAGCAGAGTGAACTCTCTTGATCCACTGGAGGTCTGCAGTTGATCACATGTGTGTGTAAGACAAGGTTTTGACACCTTGACCCTCAACCCAAACTAGCAATACAAGAATAATGAAAAGCACATGAGGCAGGACAGTATTGAGCAATTAATTTGTACAACTAGAGCACTGATTCGTCAGGAATGTTGATCCCCCGTCTTGATGCATTGCACAGGAATTTAGCGGATGCTGCTCAAAGAGTGGGAGGACAATAACTAGGATGCTCACTTCCCACCACACTTGCCCATCCGGACAAAGTAGCTCATTTCTTTAGTACCTTCCCCCCTTACAAAATGCCACATTACACTCCCTCTAGACCAAAAATATGTGGGGGAAGGCTATTTATTCTCATTGCAAATCAGGCAGGAAATGTGGTTTAAATTGTGAAGTCAGTACAATGTGTCTACTTCCCCCCTCCTCACTGATATGCATAAAGGCTGTGATCATGCTCTCCACATCCTGTCACCATTAGAAGGGCCACCACCTGGATGAGTATACTCCACGTTCATTAATGTGGGAATCACAGCCGCTCGACCTCTTTCAGCAACAACACTGAACCATCTGCTTTTCCAAGTCTTCAACCTTGAGATTGACTAAATACAATGCTGAAGGGGAATAATAAACAAAATGTAAGATATCTCTGGGGAGAATGATGGTTGCTGCAACAAAAACTGGACAGGGATCCATCACCGACCAATCCCAATCAGTAACATGCTGTGAACGTAATTTAAACAGCAGCCGTGGTGCACGGTTTCTAAATTTCTTTACAAAAACAAGACAGGCCACTGCAATGGAAACTCACACAAAGGCTCTGAGTCTTCCCACATGGGCAGAGATGCTGACAGCTTGTCAGAGACCTGAGCGAGGCTGTGTGCTTTCACTGGTCTTCACACCCAAGACCGAGAAAGAATCCGATTCAGCAACAGAGACCCAAATATATATATATAAAAAAAACAGGGCATGTACAAATGTTCTCCATGACAGTTGATTTACAGACAGACCAGATGTGGTCTCTCAATGCAAAGACGTTTGTGTGTTTCCTTCTTAAAGGTGCTTACTCACAGCGTACAATGCTTCAACCATAGCTGTACGAACTATCGAAAAAAGCAGTTAAGGAGCTAAATCGGCTCTTTACTGTGACACGTTCAAAAACCACATTCAAGTCAGATGTGTTTTATATTGTTTATTAGACAAAAGAATCAAACAAACTGACAGAAAACATCAGAGCCCTACTCACTCTTTGTCTGAATCCCAAGCCAAAGTCAAATACACGTTTTGGCTCCTACAATAGCATGAAGCTGAAGGTCATGCTGAAGGTTTGTCATGTGTCAGTCTTACAGTTTGTGTTCATTGGTGAATTCTTTGCTCCTAGATATCAGACCATGTTGGACTGCTGGCAGGGAGAGCCACTGGAACGACCAACCTTCACTGAGCTGGTGGAAAGGCTGGGAGACCTTCTTCAGGCCAGTGTGCAACAGGTATGATAGACATGACTGTTTGAGCTATAAGTATCATTGTGTGAAAAAGTCCAGTCAGTGTAATAGGTTTGTTTCAACAGTAGCAGGAACTGAACGTTGATGATGATGATGATGACCGATGATCAGCAGTTGTTGAGCTCTGGTGAAAGTTTTAGTTCCTACATACTTTACTGTCATGACTTGTTATGTGACAATATTAGTCTGTAGTTCTGCGAAATGAGGAACACACTGCAGATTATTCAGGAAGCAACTTTGCTGGAGAGAATCTTGCAGTCTAAACAAATCTATTCAAAGAAGCGTTTCTCAAACACTCGGTTCTTTGAAATGGCACCATCAGTCTCATGAGAGGAACTACACATTAACTCATGGAAAGTGGTGTAATTGTTAGTTGTGATGTAACATAGGTCAGTTTCGGCTATGTAGTTTTCGTTTTGATGTGTTGATGTGACCCCATGACCTGTCAAGCTGTGCCCGGTCTAACCAGGTCCCCTCCTGTTGTCACATGTTTCAGGTCTAAATGTGAATATGTCTAAAACAACAGTGGACCTTTAGTCCTCCATTCAAATTAATATGAACAGTGTGTTTGACACCATCACCTCCTGAAAGCACAAAATAATTAAAAATAAATAAATAAATAAAATCCAGTGTAGTTTAGCAAGCCACTGACATTTACAAGTCAATAATTATTTTATGGTGAAAGAATAACAAAATGTGGAGAAGATGGGTGGAAACTTAAGAAAGTGGGATACTTGGCAGTAACTAGCAGTGATGACAGGAAACTGGCCAGAGCCTTAACAAGAAGAGATCATTTTCAGTCATCAGGATCTACTAGATGCTGATAATTATGTTTCCACTTCCAGCAATTAAAGAGAGCAGCTTCTTCTCCTGATTTTAGATTGCACAAACCGATGCTGCACACAGAGAAAAGGAACTATATTTCATTACTTCTGCAAAGACTACACAGAGCTGTAGATTGTCCATTGAAGTAATTAGTAATGAAGATAAGACCACACATCACATCTAATCAAAACTAATATAAATGAGGCTGTAAAAGCTACCTTCATAAGAAAACATTGAGACAGGACAGAAAGAACAGTGGAGGGGTTTGCCTTATATTAATAAAGCTATTATTACAGTGCAGGAAGGCTGGTCACGGTCTTTGCCACCTCTGTCAACTTCATGAGCATTGTATTGGATTTATTAGGTATGACCTTAGTTTCTTTGGCTGCTCGCCACCAACTGTGGGTGTGCGTGTGTTTGTATAGTGTGCATACAGCTCCCACTTACCTAAGCCTTGCTTCATGGAAGTATAAGGCTGCACTCTGAGATGTTTGTCTCTGTTTGCTTGATTTAGGAGGGAAAGCACTACATACCCATCAACACAGCCCTGCTGGCAAAGGTGGGAGACCCGTCCACCACAGTGCTGTCAGAGGAGACGCCCACGAGACCAATCTCCCATCGCGACTCAGGGAGCACCTGGTGAGAACATGGATCATTGTACAACTCTAACGTACTTGGACAGATGTTGTTATTTAGCCACACAGGTGATGTGGCTCAAAGGACGGCAACGTTGATGTGTCGACATTCAATCCACCACTTTGTTCCAAACTGAAATATTCCAACAAAAACTCTCTTCTAGTGCCACCAGCAGGTCAAGGTTTCCACTTCATCCAATCAGACCATCTATCAGATGGATAGGCTCTAAATATTATGCACACAAGTGACTTTTCTTCTTGAGCCACCATGAGTTTGACATTTCAGTTTTAATTTTTGTAATTATATAAACCATAACGTCTCTAAATTGGCCATAGGTGTAAATGTGAATGTGAATGGTGGTTTGTTTCTATGTGCCCTGTGATGAACTGGCAACTTGTCCAGGGCGTCAGCTGGAATAGACTCCAGGCCCACCGTGACCCTGATGAGGATAAGCGGTTACATATAATGGATGGATGGACAAATCATAACAGAAGTTATCTCAGGACACTTTTCATGTAGAGCAGGTCCAGACCATACTCTTTATATTAATTACAGAGACAATTCCCACCATGAGCAAACACTTTCAGACAGTGCTGAGGAAAAACCACAATATGACTCATGGTGGTCAGCCACCTGCCTTAAGTGATTGCAGAGGGGTGAAACATCTTACTCATTATTAGGTCAAAATTTTCCTTCGTCCAATACTTCAGTTTATGACCAAATATATGTAAAATTGATGATACTCCCATCAGACACAATGGTGACCATTATATTTACAAGACATCCGCATGTTAGTATAATCTTTGTGAGCTTGCCTTGGCTCAAAGCGCTGCTGTTGCACTTACTGTGAACTAAAGACATTGAAAGGAAATAAATCATTTTATCTTCAAGACATGTAAACCTATACCCAGACTGCTAAAAGCAAACAGCAGAGTATGAAAATAATTTTCTCACTTCGCATTGAATAATACCCAAAACAATTAGTGTTCCTGTGGCTTCAGATCCGAGACCTGATTCACACATGATAAGAAATATACACATGGCAGCTCGCTGGCAGGAGATCTTTCAGTAATGTGGCTCCTGTGAGGAATTTACCCTAAAACCACAGAGCCAGCTTCAAGATTTATGTGCACTTAAAATAATATTTGTTGAGCTCTTAGGTTTTTCACAGGTCCACCAAGTGTTTATTGAGGAGGTGTTGAAAAGAAGTAATGACAGTTACCCCTTAAGCCAAATTAAGCAGTCGTTTTAAGCACTGAGTGTTGAAATGCAAAGTAAACAAGGCATGTTTTCAAAGTACAATGTCTTAGATGGTGGACAGTGTTGATTTAAGTGATTAAGTTCCTGTGGTTTTGTTGCTGAACTTTGCCTCAAGTGTAATCAAAGGACTCTCTAAACAGAAAGAGAATATTTTGGGGTATTTTAGAGACTTACCCTCTAAAATATGTTCTTGCCAGGAATATCAAGATCCGCCCTGCTAGTGTGAAAACCTTCGACGAGGTTTCCATGGAGAGCGGGACAAATGAGAATCATGGGGTGAGTTATTCATTCTGGAACGAGACCAGAAACAAACACAATCTGCGCTTAAACTTATCCCGAGCCAGGTGATTAGTGAGATGACAAACATACATTTAGTATTTAGCTGGAACTTCACTACAGTGTTGTTTTAATTAACCTCAATCAGCACATTTTGAGTCTTATTCAGTCTTTCTACAAATCGGAAAGTTATTAATGCAGTAAAACGTGGCAGTATGACTTCTTATAAAATCTATATAAAGAAAACATATCTGAATTACATTGGCTCTGTGCTCGTTTAAGATTTTGCTGATTACTGTCAAAGTCTGTCAGTGGTTTGGCTTCACTATTTCTGATCTTTCAACTCTCCAGGGTGTGACAACCAAATGTTTTTAAAGTTTCTAAGTCCAGGCTGAAGACAAAGGGGTTAATAGTTTACTGTTTTAACTTCAACACTGTGAAACAAAGATCCCCCCACTATCAGATCAGCAGAGTCTTTGCCACATTGAAGCTTTAAAGGAAGTCCTGATAGCTAAATAGTCAAAAGATTACCCTAAAAAGTAAAAACTTTCACTCACTCTGTGGTTTTGTTTTTATATGTTATCTAATTTCATGATGTTGTACCATTCCCTAAGAATTGTTTTGATCTGTGAAGCACTGTGACATTCAGGGTTTATCATATTCGCTCTGTCTCTTCATCATCAGGGCGGTCAGTCAGACAGCGGGATGGGCCTGTCGTCTGACAACATGGAGACTCTGAAGCGCCTCGAATCAATGGCAGGCCGACCTCTGAGCATCATGGCCCTGGCGTACGTAGCACACAGCACCCCTCTACATGCCCTGCAAGTGACAAATCAGCGCACATAAACACAGTGGAGGGGACTGCAAAATACCTACTTGGAAACCTCCCCGCTGTGCTGGAATGTAGATGCTATAACTGTCATACACACACACACACACACACACACACAAGTATTTTCTGCCTTAAAAAGACGTCAGTGGCAAGGTTTCTCTTTTGTCTGAAGAAGCTATGCGGTAGGGACGTCGGTACAAAAGAGAAGTGGGCGGGAAAAAGCTTGAAGGTGACAAACTGTAGAGCTGAGCACAAAAGCAATGTGGATATGTCACTTGTGGTTCGGCAGTTTAAGAGCGCACACTAAAACTCCTTTGTTCGCTGTAGAGTCCTGAATGAGATACCTCCCAAATGGATTTAACTTATGAGTCATGGCTGTCTGGTGTAATGCAATGCTAGGTGACAAACACAAATAACCTCAGAGGAGTGACCTTGGACTAAAGTCTATACTCCAAAAATCATGTGAATCCTTTGATGGCTTTAAGATGTGAATCCCACCAGGGCAAGTATATAAAACCGTCATAAAGGAAAAAAAACATTGAGACAATATGTTCTCAATTTAGGAGTTGTTTGAGGATAAAGTCAAATCGGAGTCAGATTTCTGTAAATCTTTTTCTTAAGAGGGTCTCTCTAGGTGTCGTAAGGCTTACATATTAAGTTTACAGCAGCCCAGTGGCAGGGTTAATTTACAGGGTCAAACCTCTGAACTCAAGTAATTACACTTTAAACCCTGTGGTATCATTCTGCTGTTTTCTGCATAGTGGCAACTAATAATACTCCTTCAAAGTATTTAGACTCAAAAGATTTAAAGGAGGAACAGCAGTAAACTAAATTGTCCCGAAGCAAATCTTCACATGTGTTCGAAGAGGAGTGTAAACTTGTGAAAACGATCTAAAAGCTCTTATAAATTATTAAAAGGGGACATGTAAAGCAACTGCTCAGGAAAGAAGTTACGCACTCAGCAGATTTATGACACTATCTGAAGCACGGCTCATCAAACTCACTTCTTCAGAGACTCATTACAGGCCTGCTTTTGTCATCAGGCTCTTGGCGTGGAAGAAAGAGTCGACCCAGGCATGCAGAGAATGACCTGCATTTTGAGGAGAGGACTTCCTTGCTGGGGAACTGCTCAATCACTGCCACCTTTGAACTTAGTAGAGTTTACAGGAGCCTCCCCTGTTAGCTTGAGCGCTGTGCTCCTTTTGTTTAGGTGAAGTCCACCTGTTTCTCCCGTGGCTTGCACCACTTTTTGATTGAACAATATTGACAAGAAAACAACGATGTAGTAGATTTGAAGTCGACTGTAAACTGTAAAACACAGCCCTGTTTTGTACGACCCCAAACATATTCATGTTAGTATCATAAAAGAGTAAGAAAACCAGCTATTATTCACATTTGACTCATTTTATTTCCTGTTGCTCAACTGCCAATTGTACCTGTATCTCGGCATTGGCACGACAACACTGTACTATTGTTAACTATTTTTGATGCCCTAGTTCAGCAGGTAGTTATTCATCAAGGCCGCATTCCAGTACAGCGGTGTCACTTACCCCCGCTGGGCACTGACCCTTTGGCCTCGAGAGAGGAGCTCTGGAAACCCTTAGCAACATCCAAAGACAATAAGAGGCAATTACTCATATTCTGAACATCAAGTGGAGCAGAAAAGCCGTGGATGATTGATTACATCATAACTGAATAAGGAGAGGTTTGTCTGATTGTAGACTTTCACAGGGGGATTTCTTAAATCAAACAAGATCAACACAGTCCTTTATTGTCAGAGTGAGTGAGTCAAGTTGTCTTGAAAAAAAAACGTAGAAATAAGAGTTTCATATTATGTGCAAGTTAAAGTTCACAGCTGCTTGTTTACCCACCGACCACGCCAATTGTCACCGCAAATTTTTGCACAAATTAAAAGTTATGCCATCAGGATAACTTTAAAGATGCTATAATGATATAATAATGTGGAGCACATACTGCGTCCTGTGTCACGTTAACAGATCATTCTGTCGCCCACATTGATCTGTTGTTTCTGTTTTTACAGTTATCTGCACCAGGCTGATTATGTGTCTGCTTACATTTCTGAATCTCTGTTTTCATGAACAAACTATTTGTGAAAAGCTGAAACTAAGCTCCAAGTAATGATTATAACTATGTAATTATCGACTAATCTGGATATTGTATTCTCGATCAACAGAGTAATCTTTTGTCTATACGATGTCATAAACTGTGACAATTGTCCATCACATAGCCTAAAGATGTCATGCTTTGTCTAACCAACACATCAAACATTACAAATATATAACTCAGAGAATTGGAGAATATTTGACATTTTGCTTAATGAAGTTGCAGATTCATTTTCTGTAGATTGGCTTATCTTAATTTATTAATGGATTAATTAATGGATTAAACTGTGATTGTAAGAGATAAAGACATTTTTGCATCACTCTGAATCAACTTCCTGTCATTTCCTGTGTTTATGTTACATTTAGTTGAATTACCAGTATCGCTGTGATATTTATTTTGTATTTCATTTTGTGTTTCCAGGATGAAGGCAGTGAGTAAGAGTAAAGAGTCGGTGCTGACTGACTCAGAGAAGGAAAAGTTCCTACCCACAGTCCCCTCTCTGGACTTCAGTCTGGACGACTCGGCCCTGGACGCCAGCCTGGAGTGTCACAGCCCACCGCCTGACTACAACTATGTGGTGCGCTACTCCACGCCGCCTGTGTAACCTCCTGCTCCCCCCCTGGAGAATCTGACTGACAGCCCCAAGGCCTTTGCTTTGTTCTCCTCTGTTTTGACTCTTATCTCTGGACTGTTCTGTAGCAAAGTTTGGGAGGAGAACACATGAGATTTCCTTTCAAAAGTCTTTAGAAAGGATGCTCTGAGATGAATTATGAATCTACTCGACTGTAACTTCTGCATCTTCCAACATCCAGGGCGTCTGCTGTGCAGCAAAAGGAAACCTGTAGACGGTTGATTCTTTTTCAGTTTTCAGACGTAGCAGGCGCTGATGTTAATGCTGCTGGCTCATTCCACATTCACTGTGATATATCAAACAGCTGAAAACAGGCTCAGGTATTTTTTTCATCTACTGTGAAAACAAACCACAATGATTCCAACTTTATGACAGATCTGAATAAACTACAACCACAAGGAAAAACATGCAGAAAAAAAGAGAGGATAGCTGAGTTTATAATGAGGCTTATTTATATCTAGCAATTTCTGAAAAATGTTAAAGAGAAGCCAAATCGCCCATGTGAAGAGCAGCTGAAGTTCAGCTTTGCAAAAAGCAGATGTACAACCAATTATTAATTAGAAGAAGTCTCTTATTTGAGGTTTCGTTGCTCCTGTAATTCTGTAAAAAAAATATATCAGTTCAACTAGAGAGAGAGAGAGAGAGGAGTGCTCTGTCATGTAGCGGTGGATGTTTTTTAAGATCTCCAGGTTATGGAGGTTAATGGAGGAAACAGAGTAAAGCTGACAGTAAGAGCAGACGGCTTCAGATTTACCATTACATCTCGACCATGAAAGCATTTAAATGAAGAGTTACTGTACATGTCGATTTCTCCTCCTGACCCCAGTCTGCTATTAAAGAAACTTGACTTAAATTTGTATGGAGAAAGTGAAAAGAAAACCTTCTTGTCGAGTTAGAAACGTGAGATTAGAACAAGACTTCATAGGAACAATTTATTCAAAAAGCACTAGTAAAATATGAATCATGTATTTATTTAGATTGTAAACACTGTTACCTAGTAATCCTGCTCTGTTTGTTTATTTAGTTTCATATTTAAAAGTTAAAAGGTTGTTGTTTTTTTTTAGCTCAGTCTTCCTGATATTAGCATGTAATATCCCAACATTTCACTGCAGATGTATATGCTGTTTGTGCTGCTGTATTCACGTTTGTAAAGCTCGGGGAATGTGCTCCCGCAGAAACACGTATGTGGATATTCTCCGGTCCTTCGTCTCATGCTAAGTGTTAGTAAAGCTTGCAGGGCAGGCTATAAAAAAAACTTAGCCCTAGTCAGCTCTGGTTCACTGTTCTAATATTATTTGTTAACATGTAAAATCATCTTGTTTTAACAACATTTCATTTGTCATATCCGATGTATTGAAAGTACTGTGGACCACGCCTTCATTAACACTTGTGTTAGCGTACACACACCCTGTAGAAAGCAGCTAGCATCTTCTTGCTGACCACTAAAGAAAACAGTGTTTGTCAGCAAACTGAAGTATAAAATTAATATTTTGAACCCCTGTGTATTTCAAAATGTTTTGTTTGTGACCAATTTGTTTATGTGGAGAGGGCGTGATTATGCACTGATACTTTATATCAAGTATAATTTTTGTATTCTAAAGGTATATTATTATGAAACAGTGTTGAGGGTCACGTGTTACAAAGATTGCATTTTTTATTTAACTCTTAGCTACATTATTGGAAATTAACATTTGCAGTTTGTCATATTATTTCTTATGTATGTTCACTTCTTGTATTTCTGTCTTAAATCTCATTTAAGTCACTGCCATCGAAGTTACATTCAACATAAATGCAAAGACAAACATATTTGGATTATATTGAATTTTTTTTATACATAACCATCAAAACATCCTTCTAGCTTTTTCTGTTTTGTTCATGTAGTGTAACAAACTAGTTTTGATGAGAGTAATGTTCCCAACACTGTTAATATGAAGTAAAAGAATGAATAAAGATCTATATATTTATATATTACTCACAGTCTCGGCTCATAATTGCTTGAAATAACAATCCTCTGATTTTTCCTCCATGAGGTTCACATTTGTAGACCAGAATGAAACAACAACAAACTTTTATTGTGTTACAGTTAACAGTTTGGTTTTGTTTACGAGTTTTGGCATTACAGCCTCACAAAGCTGCGAGCTTGGCTGTAGATGTTTAGGATATATGACTATGCTGTCATTTGTCATTGCTGACATTTAGCTTTTTTGTGCTTTGGATTTGTTTTTATGAAAAATAATGTGTTTGCATGTCTCATTTAATAAGACAGAAACATTGTTAGTTCACAGTGTACTTTGTTCAAGTGAAGTCAGATCAGTGCATGTCTTTTTCCTGATAATCTACTGCAAGCAAACAGCTTCAATCACCTCATTGTCATTAAAATAAATAAAACCCTGATATACGTTCACCGGCTACTTCATCGGTTACGCTTATAAGTATATTATTACATAAAGGTTGAAACATCGTGGACTTAAATACAACACCACCATCCACCATGACCTCAGTGAACTGTAGCACAAACCATTGGGTGAAAATAACATCTCTTATCCTGTGCTGCATTGCCAATCAAACAGTGATGTTTCTTCCACAGGTTTTTTAGATCTTTAGGTCTGTTTAGATTGGACTGAGCAGTCAATGTTCAGCCCCTCTGCTGTTCCTTGGGCTGTGAGAGACTCACTTCCTTTGCCAGGACAAGGTGTCGGCAGCCTGTCTGACAATGCCCCTCCGAGCAGGAAAGGAAGGAACTCTTAATCATCCTGGTCACGACCGGAGGACGCCACACACAGGGCTTCCTATGGGGGTGCAGTGCCCCTGCTTACGGGTACTGGGTGTGTCAGAGGGGGGCCCTTGGGCTCTTGACTGTCGCCACTTGTCCTCATAGGATTTACCATGTTTACTGTAAGGTGAGGGGTCAACATCACATCCAAACACATCAACAACCTCTGGCTATTCCCAGAAAATTCGATACAAACAAACAAGGGAAGGATGTTGGAGGGGGAGGGTATTCTTGACTGTCATGTTTTTTTTTCTTTTGGTGACAAACAGGTTTGTGTATCTGAACCTATGCAGAGTAATTTTCCATGCAGGCAGTATGTATGAAGACATTTTCCACTGGGAGCTGCACTGATAACGAGCGAACACACTGCAGAGAGTTTATTGATTCAAATCAAAGATGATCTTTTATATTTATAATCTGAATCTGAAAAGTAGCTGCCAAATAAAGTGGAACAAAGAGCGCTTGACTACAGCACTGTACCTAAGTATGGTACTAGAGTTACTTTCCACCACTGCCCGCAATACTCAAGTCAAGGGTGACAGCATTGTTTTTATCAGTAAAAATGTCAAACTTGTGACAAAGGAGAAATCATATTCATAAAATCTAAAACAGTTTGTACATCACCTCTTTTTAAGAGGTGATGATTTCTCTTTTTAATTAATTAATCTGTCTCTGCCACAGTAGTAGATCAAAGTCAAAGTCTTTAAGAAGAAGCCTCATTAAGAGTGACAGAAGGAAGATCCCCATTTCAGGATCTGATCGGTCAGTCAGCAGTTTCAGTTACAAAGTGCAAAGATATACAAATCATAAATGTTGTGTTTGTGTCAGGTACCACACCCATGGTGCACTGTTTTTGTTTCCCTCATTGAACAATTTATAAAAGTTGCCTCTCCCCTCTTTAAACGCTTCCACAGCTTCTTCCCAAAGCAAACAGAGCTGCAAAACACGGCACTAATCAATCACTGAAAAAGAGGCATTAATGAATTCAGGAAACCTCTGAAACTATGCCAGAAACCATCCAACTTAATCTGTGCAGCTTGAAATCCTATCATACACTGATTTGTCGACCAAACAGTACAAAGGTCTCTCTCCCCTCTCCGCCCCATACAAACGGCCTTCCAAAGCTATTCCCAGACCCCTGCCTGAGAAGGTGAATGGTGGGTAGGCCACATCCGTGCCTCTCACTTAAATGTACAACAATGAGCCGGATACTGTCCCCTTAAAATACCTAACTCAGTCCACCTTTAATAAGTAAAGTATAAGGCAGAGCCAACAACACATACAGCTAAATAAAGACGCTACTATAAAGAGCTTCAGCACCACCGTGGTTCAATGGGCAAAAAAACAAACATCAACAGGTTAATACAGTGTCGTGTGTAGCAGCTGTGTGAATGTCTGACATGGGGAAAGCAAATTATATCGCACCTTTCTGATCTTGTCACATTCACCCATTCACACACATTAATTCACTGATGGTAGAGGCGGCCATGCAAGGTGCCAAAGCTCACACAATGATTCACTCACTCGTACACACACACATATTCATACAGTGGCAGCCATCTGGAGAAATGAAGGGCTCAGTATCGTGCTCAAAGACAGTGAGACTGAACTGGGGAAGCCAGGTGGAACGAAGGCAAAAAATATTCAACCCCAATGGTAATATTGTTGTTTTTAAAGTTGTCTGACAGTTTTTATGTCCTAAAGTGGAGTTGAATCATAATTAAGTTAAGTAAAGATCATCATTATAGAGTTCCTTTGACCGTGGAAGAACCAGAAGAATGCCATCCCCATGGTCAAGCATGGAGGAGAGTCATTAATGTTTTTCTACAGCCAGACCAGAACTGGCGTTCCTGATCCTGTACCTGGCATCATGAATTCCCAGAAACACCAAGCGAGGCCATTTTTAAAGAGGAACGTGATGCCTTCTGTTGACACCTACAAGTTAAACAAAGCTTGGCTAAGAAAAAGATCCTGGAACATCCTGGAGTGCACAGAAGCCATCAAACATCACTGAGCTTGAGGTTTTGGCATGTGACGAATGGGCAAAGATTCCAATCAAGAGGAACTCAAATACTGTATCAATAAATATTTTTTGTTGCTTAATGAGGTTCATTATCATCCACATCACTATAATGTCTTTTGAGCTGAGGGGGTTGAATATTTCTGATTGCAACTGTAAAAAGGGCAAAACAATGATCTGTAAACTGTGTTTTGCTTGTTTCTAATGGAGGCCCTTTGTTGCATGTTGTACTCCACTTCCTCTCCATATTTTCTGCTGTCACTATATCGTCCAAAGACATGCAAGTTAATTGGTGACTCTAAGTTGGCCTGTAGGTGTGTGAATCTATCTACAATAATACGTTTTTGATGCAGCGCCAATGTCCCAACCAAATTTAATAACTTTGGTAATCCCCTGACTTTTCCTATAATCCACCATGGGTGTGGTTTAGTGTACATCATCTCCACTGTTTGGTGAGCAAATGGATTTCCATGAAATTTGTTCCACTCCCCTCAGGATGAAATCATTTTGGTGATCCTCTAACTTGTCATCCAGCACCAAATCAGAACCTACTTGTGCCAAAATGGATTAAAACAAGTGTTTTGTATTATGTAAGTAATATGATTCATGTGCTCTCCTCTTCCAGGGAATGATGTCAAATAACGTCTCGTAAACAGAAACATTTTTCACAATCTTGTCATCGTCTATTCCTGTCCTGAACAGATTAATTAAAATACTCGAACATGACTTTTGTTTGTAGTATCCTGCTTTACATGTGTTTCACATTAGGTGACAGACGAAGCCATGTCAGCCATGCAAGCTGTTTCTCTAAAAATAGTAGCAGATGGTCTTGTTTTACCTCTCTTCATGCAGAGAAACGCTGAGGCCACTTTAATAACATCAATGTTATGCAACAAACTGAATTCTTGAGCTGCTTCACCACTGACTGATCTAATGTGCACACTGTGCTGAGCTCAGCTCATCTATCTATCTATCTATCTATCTATCTATCTATCTATCTATCTATCTATCTATCTATCTATCTATCTATCTCCATGAGAAGAACAGTGACAGCACAAAACTAACTTAATTGCGCCATCTAGTGACCATTTAATCAGCTATTTGCTGACAACTGTAGAATGAATATTCAGTATTTCAATTTTCCGCCACTTTATTTTTCTTCTCCATTTAACTCAGAGGCAAATACTTTACCTTTTTTTACTCCATTACATTTATTTGATAATTTTAATTACTGGTTAGTTGGTGATGAACACATTAACATAAGTAATTATAATCCAATAATATAATATAAAGTCTAAAATGGGACTTTTAGATGAGTACTTTTAAGTTACTTTGATGCTAATACTTTTGTACTTTTACCTATAACGTGTATTTCTACTCTGTACTTCATCCAACACTGCTGTGCTTCGTTCAACCTGTTGAACATCAGACTGAAACTAAAAGGGAAAAGAACAATGACTCTTTTTACTGAAGCCATGGTGTATGTAGGTGTGAATGTGATTGTGAATAGTTGTTTGTCTCTATGTGTTCCCTGTGATGAGCTGGCGACTTGTCCAGGGTGTACCAGGCGATCAACTCTAGCCCCCGCAGCCCAGAACATGGATGGGTGGATGTAGCGTGTTTGCAAGTACTGCTGTGGCTGATGGGAATGTCATTATTTTTGCATATTTTGTTCATAAACCAAAGTAAATTCACCATGAAAGGACACAGGACCCCCACAAAGGTCAATCTGATGGTGGAGCTAGAGGAAACTAATCTCTCATGTCTGTCAATTTGTCAGAAACCCAATATTTGCTGAGTCATTTCAGTGGTGAACAAACACACATGAACCATCACTTGAGCCACACTGCTGGTGCAGCTGTTCATGACCAACTTAATGACTTAATCAAAATCTAAATAAACTTAGGAACATCTGGTGACTCCACCTGTTAACACCACCTGTGTGTTGCTTGGGAAATGATTCATGAGGATCTGTGATGTTGCTGCAGTTTCAAGAACTTTAAACCCTTTTCAGGAAATTAAAAAAGTGGCATTTTTCTTCTGGCTGAGCCAGCCATGTGTTGTGAATTAGTAAGAACAATCAAGCAAAATTCAAGCATAGTTGTTTTTCAGTTTTTTTGACTGGACCTCTTAAAAACATCAGAAAGCTCGTATTGTTGGTCTCAGTTTAAATTTGACAGGCTGGCATGCAAATGGAGTTAAAAAAAAACAAAGAAATATTGCAGAGTGTTTACTTTATTCACAGCATATGTTCCCCTTCTATCTCTCCATGTATGTTTAGTGTTAACAAAGAGAAAGCAGACTTATATCAGATAAGATCAGAGCATCTGATCACCTCCTGTTTCCATATGGTTCAGTGATCACGCTGCACACCCTATATCTGATTGTTTCCAGAGAACTGCAACAAAACTATGCCAGCCTTTAGTCTTCAGATTCATCTGTGCACATTTAAATTGCAGTGAAACCAGCTCACCCGCTTACCCTCATTGTTAACCTCTCTGGCAGGGGGTACGGGGTGTGTAGAGCACTCGTACGCCAGGAGGGCCTGGGAAAAAATACAGTGGCATAATTAATGTGAACATGGTGGTGTTATTTTGGAGCATGTTTTTTCCCCCTTCATGTTAATCCCCTTTCTGTCCGGTTCTGGTTCTGCTGGGCTTCTGTGCAGCCTCCCTGCTGCGCCGTGCCTGCTTTTGCTGAACTGAAGTCCCTTCGATGAGTCCAAATGTGGGACAACAAAACCTCCTGTTTGCTGTCTGCAGCAACTTCCACATGTACTATATAGTGGCTTGCACTCTGGCTTGTCTCATCTCTGTTGCATGTTATGCTTTAGCTTGCCACACATCATATAGTGGGAAGGATGTGAAATCCATGATTGTCAAGAAGTGTAGTTTTTTGGGGGTTTTCATGTTTTGAGACACAAAATTGCAGTCGGTCTGTTGGTTGGTCCACCAACAACAACTATTAGACAGATTGCTGTGAAATCGGGTTCAGATCTCTGTTGGACTTCCCTGGTTTTTTTCTGTATTGTCACCATGAGTTTATTGGTTGGACTTCCATGAAATTGGGTCTACACACTACTTGTGCCAAAATGGATTAAAATAAGTTAACTTTTCGTGTATTATGATTCATGTGCTCTCCTTCTCCAGGGAATGATGTCAAATAACATCTCGTAAACAGAAACATTTTTCACAATCTTGTCACCGTCTATTCCTGCCCTGAACAAATTCATTAAAATACTTGAACATGACTTTTGTTTGTAGTATCCTGGTTTACATGTGTAAAGTGTTCATGCAGAGAAACACTGAGGCCACTTTAATAACATCAATAAAGTTATGCAACAAACTGAATTCTTGAGCTGCTTCACCACTGACTGATCTACTGTGCACACTGTGCTGAGCTCAGCTCATCTATCTATCTATCTATCTATCTATCTATCTATCTATCTATCTATCTATCTATCTATCTATCTATCTATCTATCTATCTATCTATCTCTATTTCTAGCTCCATGAGACGAAACAGTGACAGCACAAAAACTAATCAATTGCGCCATCTCGTGACCATTTAATCAGCTATTTGCTCACAAACTGTTAGAATGAATTAGTTAGTGATTATTGTTTTTTCCGCCATTTTATTTTTTCGTCTCCATTTAACTCGAGGCAAATACTTTACCTTTTTTACTCCATTACATTTATTTTGATAATTTTAATTACTAGTTAGTTGTGATGAACACATTAACATAAGTAATTATAATCCAGTAATATAATATATAGGTCTTAAAATGGGACTTTTACGATGTAGTTTACTTTTAAGTTACTTTAATGCTAATACTTTTGACTTTTACCTATACCGTGTATTTCTCTACTCTTCTTCCAACTGTTTAACATCGGACTGAAACTGAAAGCGCTAAAAAAAAACCATGATCCTTTATACACTGCCACAGAGCATACATGGTGTGATACGTGTCGTGTCTATGAGTCACAGTAGTACACACTCTCTAAACGACACTTTATTCATTTGATAAGCATAATCTGACAACATGTCATGTTACTCATCAGGGTGTGTCACAATAAAAGTCTGAAATAGACTGAGAAAGGAGATGACAACATGTGGTGAAATCTTGGAGCTGAATATTAAAAAAGAAAGCTTTTTTAGGGTTGTTATTACGAAATCTGAAAACACTGCAACAGAAAGTTTCCCGTGTGAATGCAAGCAAGAAAATGTGCAAAGTAACATGGGAGATGAAATATCCATCACTTCTTTTCTTCTTAGTTTAATGAAAGATCCTCAAAAATGCACTGAGGATTTTTAAAACATCATTTATAAAGGATATATTGTTTTTCTAATGACCGGACCTTAAGATTTGTGCCCTCTAACTATTGTCTAATTGTCTAAAATATAATACTAAAGAAAGGTCTCTCGAGATGGAAAGCTCACGAAAACAGTTTGTTTGTCATTTAATTGGGTAAAATCATGTGAAGAGCAGGTTGTAAAACTTCTTCTTTTTTAAGATTTTTTTTTTTTTTTTTTTGGCATTTTCAGGCTTTATTTTGATAGACAGCTGAAGGTGACCGAATGCGGGGAGAAAGAAAGAGATGAGGGACATGGGAATCGCGGGAGAGCGAGGAAGAGAGAGAGAGATGGGGACATGACATGCGGGAAAAAAAAAGAGCCACCGGTCAGATTCGAACCTGGACTGAGCCTTAGAACTTCTGTCACAATAACTTCTTTGTCATTCAGAGGCCTGATTCATGCATCTAGTAATATCTGAGTGTTGTACCAACGTCATGGTTATGTGCTTTGTTGTGGAGGGTGCCCTCTTGTGGTACTACTGTGTACAAATACTTTGTTATGATAAAAAGTCCTTACATTTCACATATAATGTGCAGAGTGAAAGGACACTTTACAGATTAGACTACTAAATACCAAAAAGTAACTCATATGTCGACTGGTCTATTTTCTCAATTAACTAATTATAAGTTTACTGGTGTATTAATGTGCACGTCCCTTTAATGATGCAGTGGTAAGGTGCAAATAAGGTTGACTACTTAAAGATTGTAATGCTGTCCCCCTCAAGACCAAGAAAATGGAAATAGTGATAGTGATGAATAGCTCGAGTAAAGATACGACAGAATTTTAAATGATCCGCACCAGGGGAAATCGACTTGTTATTCAGCAGCTCACAGAACACAAGATGATATAAGAAAAGAAAGCTAAAACCGTTTTCTATTTCTATTCAGTTTATCTAAGCACCATGCAGTTAACACAGGGTATAAACCTATAATAAAAAGGTTCAAAATGAATATAAAAATACATAAACCATTAAAAAATAGATACAATAGATAGAATATAGATAATAGATAAAATACTTATATAGATTACAATTCATATATACTAAAAATAGAACCACAAATGTACTGACAATAGAATCTGAAATAGTCTAAACTCATAATAAAAATAAAAAATGGAAAATATCTACTCAAAAATAGAAAAACAACATAACAAAAATAGTTATACACATCTACACATTTTAAGTATGCATATTGGCATCCTATTCACAGAAAATAATTGTGTCTGTATATTACACATGTTATTGAGCATTACACTAAAGAATGCACTATTTATGTGTATATAACAGGAAGTGTTGTCAGAAAAGACGGTTTAAAGTTTTCCAGGTACACACTTATATTGTGCAGTGTAAATAATAAATGAATATATTTGACAGGGGGAGTAAAATGACCTCAAAGGTGTATTTAAGTACAATAACTTGAGTAAAGAATTTTTGTACTTTAAAGCACTGGATGGTTCAATCAGCAGTTTAATTACAGCATCTGTAAGTTTTGTAGTAATCCACAAGAGCAGCAGTGGAGTCTACACGCAGAGCCTCAGTGTTGAAAGCAGTACTGATGTAACCCGTCTGACTGTGATGACAAACAGACTGGGAAAAGTCATGAACGGTTTAACTGTGGGTGTAGTCTCAAAATCAGGAAAAATTATGCACGAAAGTGATTCAATAATTCACTCCATAAAGTCTGATGTGACCTGAATCTTTATGATCACTTTCTTGCACATCACACTGAGAAAAAAAAACTGTTTAAGTCATATAAATATGTAGAATCCTTTAAGAGAAAGACTTAAAACTTGTTTCATAGCATGTATTGTGACACTACAGTGTTAGTGTTGAACGTTGAAGCACCAAAAAGTCAGGGAGCTGAATTATGCTGCGGGATCAGGAGAGGTTGACTGCGTGGGCTGTCTCATAATTTTTGTGGTCAATAAACAGATGCTTCAGGACACCCATCAACATTTAGACTTTGAGCGTACTTTTAGACAAGCCAATTAGTCAGCTCTGATAATAGGGCCTTGAGACACCTGCCTAATTAATCTGAAAATTAAAACAACAAAAAGACAACATATGAGAGTTAGAAGAGTGTGGTGCTCCTCGAATGAACGTTTACTATCTGTACAGATGCACAGAGTATACTGCTCAGTTGGGGCCTGAAATTAGATCTTGGTAGAATAGAAAGACATTGTAAATAATTGTTCAAATGTCATGACATGGCATTTTCGATTTATGTTAACATTAACTCGCCGCATCAGTTTGCAGCATAAGTAGCTTTAGAAACTTTGTGGTGACTGAATTAACTGCATGCCAAGTGAGTTTTTTAAATCTCACATTTTTGGAGCCGGCTCATGAGATTGACCACAGAAAAAATTAAATTCACTTATATTTCAGGGGGGCAGCCGTCACGTGATGTGTCGAAGAGCCGCTGTTTGTCTCACAGAGGGGGTTGTTGGAGTTTTCCTTGTAACCGGGAATTAGCTTGTTGAAGTGCGACCTTGAGGTGTGAACACAGGGGATACGAAAGGTCCCGGCTTGCTTTCAAGAGAAAAAAAAGTCTCTCATACTTTGCACCTCGTTTTGCAAGTGAATATCTTAACAATAAAACGCGATTTACGCGTGAAGTGTGGTTGGAAAACTGCTTCAATTCCCACCATAAACACGTTTTTAAACAAAAAAACATGTGTAGGGTGGTTCTGGGTTTAGTTTGGAAAGATAAACTGTGCGTAAATATGACAAGCTCTGTTATAACGCAGAAGACTCTAGCTCAATTAATTGCAACTTAAAACGTGGTGTTTCTAACGAAAATAAAATACATCTGCGCGTAATTACGCACAGGCATTTTTTTCCTTGATGCATTAGTGACGTGTATCCTCGGTTTTATTGCCGGGTCGTGCAGCTGCTTATAGGTTTGTGGTGTTAATTTATTCATGGTTGACGAGAATCTGTGTACAGGATAGGCCCCACTGTCAGGTGGTGATGACGCGCTTCAGGACAGGCGCAAGGGGACAGCTGGGCCGGCAGCACCGGTCATCTCTCATTTGAATGCAAATCTCCCAGAGTTGAGCGTTGGGTGACGTCAGGCGGGCCTTAGTATACCTTTACCATCTTGTCAGCAGGAGTCACATCATGTGAGACTGGGAGCAGACTGGACTTACGTCGTATTTCACACTGGGAACCCATTTGGACTACATAAACAGACTAAGGATTGTTTTTTAAGCAGTTTTTCAGGGCAAAAATGTCGCCTTAAACGGCCACATTACCCCTTTGCTGTTCTTTTCTTATATTTAATGTTTTTTTTTGTACAAATCATGTATGTGGGATACCTTCTGGATTAAAGAAAGCGGTATGTATCACCAAGGGCCAGTAAGAAGATCACGCATCAATCTGCCGCCACAGAACTTTGTTTCTACACCACAGTACCCAGACTTTACTGGATACCATCATTGTGCCAAAACATGGATACGCACGCACAGTCTGCGGGGAGTTGGGGACCTTCATATGGCGCTCCACGAGAGGACTGGGGTGCTTCATAGTTTGGGACCACCTATTACTATTCCTACACCCATGAACAACTCCTCTCTGGACAGGTTCCTTACTGCTCATCTGCAGTACAGTCATATGCATCCTCCAGGATCTGCGGTGTTACAGCGCCGTCCACCGGGAGAGATCGTACTGTTGCACAACCTTTCTCCTGATAGAGAAAGACGCAATCTTCCAGTGGATGGTAGTAAAACTTGCGCCCAATCATTCTTCTACAGGTGCGTTCATCTATTCTTTAACACTGTGCCATCTGTGCTGAAATTGGTTTTATTCGTTCCGTTGCATTTTTCTTGCACAACCACATTTTTTTTTCTGCACACGACAGGTTTCGAGTTTTCTGTGAGTTGCACACGACTTTTTACGCACACCGTTTTGGCATCTTGTCATTTATTTAAAAATATACCCCGTCCGAACTCCCGTTTAATTATAAAAAGTTAAAGGCTCAACTAAACACGTAATTACCAGACAAAATCCACACGTATCGAAAAAGTATTTATATTATACACCAGAAACTGAAGAACCAGAGTGATGAAATCGTATTTTGACACTTCATGTCTTCCTGGGTGTTGCTCACATTTCGTCCATAATCAGTTGCAAAATGTGAACGGAAATGCACAATTTAAAAGGTTTAATTGAAAACTGATGCTCCATGTGAAATAACTAGAATAAAAGAACTGATCAGACTGGCACAAGTGAAAAGTTCACTCTAACTTCATTTCCATATTCTCCTCTATCATTCGATTGGGAAAAAATGTCTGAAGGCAACAGTCAAGTCTGCTGTGGTGGAGAATATAAAAAAAATAAAGGTTTACGTGGAGGAACTGACGCAGGGCCCCAGTTTGTGATGTTACATGTATTATTCCCTGGAGATGTTGAGTGACTACTTTCCCTGTCACATTGTTTGGTTCTGTGAGGTTATTCCGTCCATATCCCAAGGCTGTGGTCTTTGCTTTCAACACCCTCCTTCCTTTGATATGCACCAAACCTTCCCTTCCTCTCCAAGATTATATATTGCCGGAAGAGTGAACGTTTTTCACCCGCTACTGTCTCAAACATGGAGAGTCCATACTGTAGGCCTTAATAGTTAACCCAATTTGAAACTCCAATATTTAAAAGTTTTATGTCCCTTTCTTCAATACGCCTGCATTCGTTAAACTACATTTAGCTCACATTTTATCATCATTTGTTGTGAAATGCTTTTTCACTTACCATCATCGGTCATTGTTTTTCAAATTCCCACTTGTATTAAAAGCTTTACATGAACTCCTGTATCAGGGTCACACACATTTCATTTTTTTTCAATGAGTCTCCCTCAGGGGCCGCCTCCCTTTGTGGAGCGTGCCTTCTTTGAGGCGCGTTACAGCTACTCTAAAACTGACACATGTTTTTCTTCTGTATCTCTTGTGTGCTCTCGTTTCTTTCTTTCTCAACTTGGTCAGAATAGAGACATCTGATTGTAAGTTCTGTAGAAAGTCAGCGTGCCACTGCTTTGCTCGCATCAAAGCAGAGTAGTGATAACCAAAACAAGCTCAATTTTGCGTGTTATGTTGTAGCCAGAGCAAAGCAAGCCGCTTGTGGATTCTAAGACCGCTGTTCATATAAAGGAGCCTACTGTGCCCAGATATCGGCCGGTCCCCTGGCATGCACAGCATCGCTCTTTGTAAATCTTCCCAGTTTAACCCACAGAAAACAAAAGCAACACAAAAACTCTAACGATCGTTGTGTTTTTTTTTATTTTTTTTTTGTCGCTCTTCACAGGTAAAAACAAGGACGCAAGGAGATAGTACAGTGGTCCCCTAGTTTACACTAGACCATCAGAGGCTTGGACTGGCAAAATAGAGTTTCTATCTTCAACCAGATACATCTCACCTTATCAGGAGGAATCTGAAACTGAACGCTGTCAACCTCGGCGTCTGTCGGGAAGACGGTAGGATGTCTCTATTAATTTAAACCATCCTCCTGCCGGTTTCATTATTTATCCAGAAGACTGCAATTAATGTCTCAATCTCGAAATAGATTAATTATGTAACA